>NC_135554.1:3780474-3805474 GCF_964340395.1 Glandiceps talaboti
CAATACAGACTCTATACTTTGCATCACCTTGGTTTGAATACAGACTCTATACTTTGCATCACTTTGGTTTGAATGCAGACTCTATACTTGGCATCACCTTGGTTCCAATACAGACTCTATACTTTGCATCACCTTGGTTTGAATACAGACTCTATACTTTGCATCACTTTGGTTTGAATACAGACTCTATACTTGGCATCACCTTGGTTTGAATGCAGACTCTATACTTGGCATCACCTTGGGTTGAAGGCAGACTCTATACTTGGCATCACCTTGGTTTGAATACAGACTCTATACTTTGCATCACCTTGGTTTGAATACAGACTCTATACTTCGCATCACCTTGGTTTGAATACAGACTCTATACTTGGCATCACCTTGGTTTGAATACAGACTCTATACTGGGCATCACCTTGGGTTGAAGGCAGACTCTATACTTGGCATCACCTTGGTTTGAATATAGACTCTATACTTTGCATCACCTTGGGTTGAAGGCAGACTCTATACTTGGCATCACCTTGGTTTGAATACAGACTCTATACTTTGCATCACCTTGGTTTGAATACAGACTCTATACTTTGCATCACCTTGGTTTGAATACAGACTCTATACTTGGCATCACCTTGGTTTGAAGGCAGACTCTATACTTGGCATCACCTTGGTTTGAATACAGACTCTATACTTTGCATCACCTTGGTTTGAATACAGACTCTATACTTTGCATCACCTTGGTTTGAATACAGACTCTATACTTGGCATCACCTTGGTTTGAATACAGACTCTATACTTTGCATCACCTTGGGTTGAAGGCAGACTCTATACTTTGCATCACCTTGGTTTGAATACAGACTCTATACTTTGCATCACCTTGGTTGCAATACAGACTCTATACTTGGCATCACCTTGGTTTGAATACAGACTCTATACTTGGCATCACCTTGGGTTGAATACAGACTCTATACTTTGCATCACATTGGTTCCAATACAGACTCTATACTTGGCATCACCTTGGTTTGAATACAGACTCTATACTTGGCATCACCTTGGGTTGAATACAGACTCTATACTTGGCATCACCTTGGTTTGAATACAGACTCTATACTTGGCATCACCTTGGTTTGAATACAGACTCTATACTTGGCATCACCTTGGTTTGAATACAGACTCTATACTTGGCATCACCTTGGGTTGAATACAGACTCTATACTTTGTATCACATTGGTTGCAATACAGACTCTATACTTGGCATCACCTTGGTTTGAATACAGACTCTATACTTGGCATCACCTTGGTTTGAATACAGACTCTATACTTGGCATCACCTTGGGTTGAAGGCAGACTCTATACTTGGCATCACCTTGGGTTGAATACAGACTCTATACTTTGCATCACCTTGGGTTGAATACAGAATCTATACTTGGCATCACCTTGGTTTGAATACAGACTCTATACTTTGCATCACCTTGGTTTGAATACAGACTCTATACTTGGCATCACCTTGGTTTGAATACAGACTCTATACTTGGCATCACCTTGGTTTGAATACAGACTCTATACTTTGCATCACCTTGGTTTGAATACAGACTATATACTTTGCATCACCTTGGGTTGAATACAGACTCTATACTTTGCATCACCTTGGTTTGAATACAGACTATATACTTTGCATCACCTTGGGTTGAATACAGACTCTATACTTTGCATCACCTTGGGTTGAATACAGAATCTATACTTGGCATCACCTTGGCTTGAATACAGAATCTATACTTGGCATCACCTTGGGTTGAATACAGACTCTATACTTGGCATCACCTTGGGTTGAATACAGACTCTATACTTGGCATCACCTTGGTTTGAATACAGACTCTATACTTTGTATCACCTTGGTTTGAATACAGACTCTATACTTGACATCACCTTGGTTCCAATACAGACTCTATACTTGGCATCACCTTGGGTTGAAGGCAGACTCTATACTTGGCATCACCTTGGTTTGAATACAGACTCTATACTTGGCATCACCTTGGGTTGAATACAGACTCTATACTTTGCATCACATTGGTTCCAATACAGACTCTATACTTGGCATCACCTTGGTTTGAATACAGACTCTATACTTGGCATCACCTTGGGTTGAATACAGACTCTATACTTGGCATCACCTTGGTTTGAATACAGACTCTATACTTGGCATCACCTTGGTTTGAATACAGACTCTATACTTGGCATCACCTTGGGTTGAATACAGACTCTATACTTTGCATCACCTTGGTTTGAATACAGACTCTATACTTGGCATCACCTTGGTTTGAATACAGACTCTATACTTTGCATCACCTTGGTTTGAATACAGACTCTATACTTGGCATCACCTTGGTTTGAATACAGACTCTATACTTGGCATCACCTTGGTTTGAATACAGACTCTATACTTTGCATCACCTTGGTTTGAATACAGACTATATACTTTGCATCACCTTGGGTTGAATACAGACTCTATACTTTGCATCACCTTGGTTTGAATACAGACTATATACTTTGCATCACCTTGGGTTGAATACAGACTCTATACTTTGCATCACCTTGGGTTGAATACAGAATCTATACTTGGCATCACCTTGGCTTGAATACAGAATCTATACTTGGCATCACCTTGGGTTGAATACAGACTCTATACTTGGCATCACCTTGGGTTGAATACAGACTCTATACTTGGCATCACCTTGGTTTGAATACAGACTCTATACTTGGCATCACCTTGGGTTGAATACAGACTCTATACTTTGCATCACATTGGTTCCAATACAGACTCTATACTTGGCATCACCTTGGTTTGAATACAGACTCTATACTTGGCATCACCTTGGGTTGAATACAGACTCTATACTTGGCATCACCTTGGTTTGAATACAGACTCTATACTTGGCATCACCTTGGTTTGAATACAGACTCTATACTTGGCATCACCTTGGTTTGAATACAGACTCTATACTTGGCATCACCTTGGGTTGAATACAGACTCTATACTTTGTATCACATTGGTTGCAATACAGACTCTATACTTGGCATCACCTTGGTTTGAATACAGACTCTATACTTGGCATCACCTTGGTTTGAATACAGACTCTATACTTGGCATCACCTTGGGTTGAAGGCAGACTCTATACTTGGCATCACCTTGGGTTGAATACAGACTCTATACTTTGCATCACCTTGGGTTGAATACAGAATCTATACTTGGCATCACCTTGGTTTGAATACAGACTCTATACTTTGCATCACCTTGGTTTGAATACAGACTCTATACTTGGCATCACCTTGGTTTGAATACAGACTCTATACTTGGCATCACCTTGGTTTGAATACAGACTCTATACTTTGCATCACCTTGGTTTGAATACAGACTATATACTTTGCATCACCTTGGGTTGAATACAGACTCTATACTTTGCATCACCTTGGTTTGAATACAGACTATATACTTTGCATCACCTTGGGTTGAATACAGACTCTATACTTTGCATCACCTTGGGTTGAATACAGAATCTATACTTGGCATCACCTTGGCTTGAATACAGAATCTATACTTGGTATCACCTTGGGTTGAATACAGACTCTATACTTGGCATCACCTTGGGTTGAATACAGACTCTATACTTGGCATCACCTTGGTTTGAATACAGACTCTATACTTTGTATCACCTTGGTTTGAATACAGACTCTATACTTGACATCACCTTGGTTCCAATACAGACTCTATACTTGGCATCACCTTGGGTTGAAGGCAGACTCTATACTTGGCATCACCTTGGTTTGAATACAGACTCTATACTTGGCATCACCTTGTGTTGAATACAGACTCTATACTTTGCATCACATTGGTTCCAATACAGACTCTATACTTGGCATCACCTTGGTTTGAATACAGACTCTATACTTGGCATCACCTTGGGTTGAATACAGACTCTATACTTGGCATCACCTTGGTTTGAATACAGACTCTATACTTGGCATCACCTTGGTTTGAATACAGACTCTATACTTGGCATCACCTTGGGTTGAATACAGACTCTATACTTTGCATCACCTTGGTTTGAATACAGACTCTATACTTGGCATCACCTTGGTTTGAATACAGACTCTATACTTTGCATCACCTTGGTTTGAATACAGACTCTATACTTGGCATCACCTTGGTTTGAATACAGACTCTATACTTGGCATCACCTTGGTTTGAATACAGACTCTATACTTTGCATCACCTTGGTTTGAATACAGACTATATACTTTGCATCACCTTGGGTTGAATACAGACTCTATACTTTGCATCACCTTGGTTTGAATACAGACTATATACTTTGCATCACCTTGGGTTGAATACAGACTCTATACTTTGCATCACCTTGGGTTGAATACAGAATCTATACTTGGCATCACCTTGGCTTGAATACAGAATCTATACTTGGCATCACCTTGGGTTGAATACAGACTCTATACTTGGCATCACCTTGGGTTGAATACAGACTCTATACTTGGCATCACCTTGGTTTGAATACAGACTCTATACTTTGTATCACCTTGGTTTGAATACAGACTCTATACTTGACATCACCTTGGTTCCAATACAGACTCTATACTTGGCATCACCTTGGGTTGAAGGCAGACTCTATACTTGGCATCACCTTGGTTTGAATACAGACTCTATAATTGGCATCACCTTGGGTTGAATACAGACTCTATACTTTGCATCACATTGGTTCCAATACAGACTCTATACTTGGCATCACCTTGGTTTGAATACAGACTCTATACTTGGCATCACCTTGGGTTGAATACAGACTCTATACTTGGCATCACCTTGGTTTGAATACAGACTCTATACTTGGCATCACCTTGGTTTGAATACAGACTCTATACTTGGCATCACCTTGGGTTGAATACAGACTCTATACTTTGCATCACCTTGGTTTGAATACAGACTCTATACTTGGCATCACCTTGGGTTGAATACAGACTCTATACTTTGCATCACCTTGGGTTGAATACAGACTCTATACTTGGCATCACCTTGGGTTGAATACAGACTCTATACTTGGCATCACCTTGGTTTGAATACAGACTCTATACTTTGTATCACCTTGGTTTGAATACAGACTCTATACTTGACATCACCTTGGTTCCAATACAGACTCTATACTTGGCATCACCTTGGTTTGAATACAGACTCTATACTTGGCATCACCTTGGTTTGAATACAGACTCTATACTTGGCATCACCTTGGTTTGAATACAAACTCTATACTTGGCATCACCTTGGTTTGAATACAGACTCTATACTTTGTATCACATTGGTTCCAATACAGACTCTATACCTGGCATCACCTTGGGTTGAATACAGACTCTATACTTGGCATCACCTTGGTTTGAATACAGACTCTATACTTTGCATCACCTTGGTTTGAATACAGACTCTATAATTTGCATCACCTTGGTTTGAATACAAACTCTATACTTGGCATCACCTTGGTTTGAATACAGACTCTATACTTTGTATCACATTGGTTCCATTACAGACTCTATACTTGGCATCACCTTGGTTTGAATACAGACTCTATACTTTGCATCACCTTGGTTTGAATACAGACTATATACTTTGCATCACCTTGGGTTGAATACAGACTCTATACTTTGCATCACCTTGGGTTGAATACAGAATCTATACTTGGCATCACCTTGGTTTGAATACAGACTCTATACTTTGCATCACCTTGGTTTGAATACAGACTGTATATTTGGCATCACCTTGGTTTGAATACAGACTCTATACTTGGCATCACCTTGGTTTGAATACAGACTCTATACTTGGCATCACCTTGGGTTGAAGGCAGACTCTATACTTGGCATCACATTGGTTTGAATACAGAATCTATACTTGGCATCACCTTGGTTTGAATACAGACTCTATACTTGGCATCACCTTGGTTTGAATACAGACTCTATACTTGGCATAACCTTGGTTTGAATGCAGACTCTATACTTGGCATCACCTTGGTTTGAATACAGACTTTATACTTGGCATCACATTGGTTTGAATACAGACTCTATACTTGGCATCACCTTGGTTTGAATACAGACTCTATACTTGGCATCACCTTGGTTTGAATACAGACTCTATACTTGGCATCACCTTGGTTTGAATACAGACTCTATACTTGGCATCACCTTGGTTTGAATACAGACTCTATACTTGGCATCACCTTGGTTTGAACACAGACTCTATACTTGGCATCACCTTGGTTTGAATACAGACTATATACTTTGCATCACCTTGGGTTGAATACAGACTCTATACTTTGCATCACCTTGGGTTGAATACAGAATCTATACTTGGCATCACCTTGGTTTGAATACAGACTCTATACTTTGCATCACCTTGGTTTGAATACAGACTGTATACTTGGCATCACCTTGGTTTGAATACAGACTCTATACTTGGCATCACCTTGGTTTGAATACAGACTCTATACTTGGCATCACCTTGGGTTGAAGGCAGACTCTATACTTGGCATCACATTGGTTTGAATACAGAATCTATACTTGGCATCACCTTGGTTTGAATACAGACTCTATACTTGGCATCACCTTGGTTTGAATACAGACTCTATACTTGGCATAACCTTGGTTTGAATGCAGACTCTATACTTGGCATCACCTTGGTTTGAATACAGACTCTATACTTGGCATCACATTGGTTTGAATACAGACTCTATACTTGGCATCACCTTGGTTTGAATACAGACTCTATACTTGGCATCACCTTGGTTTGAATACAGACTCTATACTTGGCATCACCTTGGTTTGAATACAGACTCTATACTTGGCATCACCTTGGTTTGAATACAGACTCTATACTTGGCATCACCTTGGTTTGAACACAGACTCTATACTTGGCATCACCTTGGTTTGAATACAGACTCTATACTTGGCATCACCTTGGTTTGAATACAGACTCTATACTTGGCATCACCTTGGTTTGAATACAGACTCTATACTTGGCATCATCTTGGTTTGAATACAAACTCTATACTTGGCATCACCTTGGTTTGAATACAGACTCTATACTTGGCATCACCTTGGTTTGAATACAGACTCTATACTTGGCATCACCTTGGTTTGAATACAGACTCTATACTTGGCATCATCTTGGTTTGAATACAGACTCTATACTTGGTATCACCTTGGTTTGAATACAGACTCTATACTTGGCATCACCTTGGTTTATATTCATTTGTATATTCATTTTTTTGAGTGACATGATGTTTTCGAGTATCTCTCTTTGGTTTAATATTACAAACTTTAACTAATATTAAGTTGATGCTGATATAAAACCACATTATCACCAGATTTAAACTGAATGCCTTCCGTAAGGGCAAGGTCTTTATATTTTCGTTCTACACACAATAATTATTGGAATGCAACAGAACATAAGCAATTAGTTATGTTTGATATATGTACCCAATTGAATTGAATTCGAACAGTACATTTTGAAGAAATAGCCTAATTACTAAAAATAGTTAATTATGCAAATGAATCACCAAAACTTAACGCTACGTCATCAAACTTTTCAGAACATATTCGATTAGTTATGTTTGAAGTATGTACAAAAGTATCTTGAATCTGAAGTATGCATTTCCAAGATATATCCTTATTGCTGAAAATCCTTAATTATGCAAATGACTCAGTAAACTACAAAGTATTACATCAATAAGCTTTATGAGACATGTTCACACTGGTATCATGAATGTATGTATCAAATTATATAGAACTTGAAGCTTCCACTCTTCATATATGGCCTAATTACTGAAATTAACTAACTATGCAACAGAATCATAAAACTGTAAGCTATGTTATCAAACTTCATATGACACATGCACTTTGTTAACATCAATGTATGTACCACATTATATTACCGTTACTTTATCAATCATGACAGTATTGTTAGTTTACCAGCCAAGACACTATGGTTAGTTTATCAACCAAGACATCATTGTTAGTTTACAAACCAAGACACCATGGTTAGTTTATCAACCAAGACAACATCGTTAGTTTACAAACCAAGACACCATGGTTAGTTTATCAACCAAGACAACAGTAATGACAATTGACGATATTGTCTTGCTTGGTAAGCTATCATCGTTGTCTTGGTTGGTTGGTTGGTAAACTCACGATATTGTCTTGGTTGTTAAACTAACGATGATGTTTTGGTTGGCAAACCGTCATCGTGTCTTGATTGGTAAACTAAAGGTATTGTCTTGGTTGTAAACTTACGATGGTGTCTTAGTTGGTAAACTATCATCGTTGTCTTGGTTGGTAAACTAACGACGTTGTCTTGGTTGGTAAACTAACGACGTTGTCTTGGTTGGTAAACTAATGATGGTGTCGTGGTTGACAAATTAACGATGGTGTCTTGGTTGGTAAACTAACGATGTTGTCTTGGTTGGTAAACTAACCATGGTGTCTTGGTTGGTAAAATGACCATGGTGTCTTGGTTGGTAAACTAACGATGGTGTCTTGGTTGGTAAACTAACGACGTTGTCTTGGTTGGTAAACTAACGATGATGTCTTGGTTGGTAAATTAACGATGATGTCTTGGTTGGTAAATTAACGATGTTGTCTTGGTTGGTAAACTAACGATGGTGTCTTGGTTGGTAAACTAACGATGGTGTCTTGGTTGGTAAACTAACGATGGTGTCTTGGTTGGTAAACTAACGATGGTGTCTTGGTTGGTAAACTAACGATGGTGTCTTGGTTGGTAAACTAACGATGGTGTCTTGGTTGGTAAACTAACCATGGTGTCTTGGTTGGTAAACTAATCATGATGTCTTGGTTGGTAAACTAACGATGATGTCTTGGTTGGTAAACTAACCATGGTGTCTTGGTTGGTAAACTAACGATGGTGTCTTGGTTGGTAAACTAACGATGTTGTCTTGGTTGGTAAACTAACCATGGTGTCTTGGTTGGTAAACTAACGATGGTGTCTTGGTTGGTAAATTAACCATGGTGTCTTGGTTGGTAAACTAACCATGGTGTCTTGGTTGGTAAACTAACCATGGTGTCTTGGTTGGTAAACTAACGATGATGTCTTGGTTGGTAAACTAACGATGGTGTCTTGGTTGGTAAATTAAACATGTTGACTTGGTTGGTAAACTAACCATGGTGTCTTGGTTGGTAAACTAACCATGGTGTCTTGGTTGGTAAACTAACGATGATGTCTTGGTTGGTAAACTAACCATGGTGTCTTGGTTGGTAAACTAACGATGGTGTCTTGGTTGGTAAACTAACCATGGTGTCTTGGTTGGTAAACTAACCATGGTGTCTTGGTTGGTAAACTAACCATGGTGTCTTGGTTGGTAAACTAACGATGATGTCTTGGTTGGTAAACTAACGATGGTGTCTTGGTTGGTAAATTAACCATGGTGTCTTGGTTGGTAAACTAACGATGATGTCTTGGTTGGTAAACTAACGATGATGTCTTGGTTGGTAAACTAACGATGATGTCTTGGTTGGTAAACTAACGATGATGTCTTGGTTGGTAAACTAACGATGATGTCTTGGTTGGTAAACTAACAATGATGTCTTGGTTGGTAAATTAACGATGGTGTCTTGGTTGGTAAACTAACAACGATGTCTTGGTTGGTAAACTAACGATGGTGTCTTGGTTGGTAAACTAACGATGATGTCTTGGTTGGTAAACTAACGATGATGTCTTGGTTGGTAAACTAACAATGATGTCTTGGTTGGTAAATTAACGATGGTGTCTTGGTTGGTAAACTAACAACGATGTCTTGGTTGGTAAACTAACGATGGTGTCTTGGTTGGTAAACTAACCATGGTGTCTTGGTTGGTAAACTAACGATGATGTCTTGGTTGGTAAACTAACCATGGTGTCTTGGTTGGTAAACTAACGATGGTGTCTTGGTTGGTAAACTAACGATGATGTCTTGGTTGGTAAACTAACCATGGTGTCTTGGTTGGTAAACTAACCATGGTGTCTTGGTTGGTAAACTAACCATGGTGTCTTGGTTGGTAAATTAAACATGTTGTCTTGGTTGGTAAACTAACCATGGTGTCTTGGTTGGTAAACTAACCATGGTGTCTTGGTTGGTAAACTAACCATGGTGTCTTGGTTGATAAATTAACCACGGTGTCTTGGTTGGTAAACTAACGATGATGTCTTGGTTGGTAAACTAACGATGTTGTCTTGGTTGGTAAACTAACGATGGTGTCTTGGTTGGTAAACTAAGGATGATGTCTTGGTTGATAAATTAAACATGGTGTCTTGGTTGGTAAACTAACGATGATGTCTTGGTTGGTAAATTAACGATGATGTCTTGGTTAATAAATTAAACATGGTGTCTTGGTTGGTAAACTAACGATGTTGTCTTGGTTGATAAATTAAACATGGTGTCTTGGTTGGTAAACTAACGATGATGTCTTGGTTGATAAATTAAACATGATGTCTTGGTTGGTAAACTAACGATGATGTCTTGGTTGGTAAACTAACCATGGTGTCTTGGTTGGTAAACTAACGATGGTGTCTTGGTTGGTAAACTAACGATGATGTCTTGGTTGGTAAACTAACCATGGTGTCTTGGTTGGTAAACTAACGATGATGTCTTGGTTGGTAAACTAACGACGTTGTCTTGGTTGGTAAACTAACGATGATGTCTTGGTTGGTAAACTAACCATGGTGTCTTGGTTGGTAAATTAACCATGGTGTCTTGGTTGGTAAACTAACGATGATGTCTTGGTTGGTAAACTAACGATGTTGTCTTGGTTGGTAAACTAACGATGGTGTCTTGGTTGGTAAACTAAGGATGATGTCTTGGTTGATAAATTAAACATGGTGTCTTGGTTGGTAAACTAACGATGATGTCTTGGTTGGTAAATTAACGATGATGTCTTGGTTAATAAATTAAACATGGTGTCTTGGTTGGTAAACTAACGATGTTGTCTTGGTTGATAAATTAAACATGGTGTCTTGGTTGGTAAACTAACGATGATGTCTTGGTTGATAAATTAAACATGATGTCTTGGTTGGTAAACTAACGATGATGTCTTGGTTGGTAAACTAACCATGGTGTCTTGGTTGGTAAACTAACGATGGTGTCTTGGTTGGTAAACTAACGATGATGTCTTGGTTGGTAAACTAACCATGGTGTCTTGGTTGGTAAACTAACCATGGTGTCTTGGTTGGTAAACTAACCATGGTGTCTTGGTTGGTAAATTAAACATGTTGTCTTGGTTGGTAAACTAACCATGGTGTCTTGGTTGGTAAACTAACCATGGTGTCTTGGTTGGTAAACTAACCATGGTGTCTTGGTTGATAAATTAACCACGGTGTCTTGGTTGGTAAACTAACGATGATGTCTTGGTTGGTAAACTAACGATGTTGTCTTGGTTGGTAAACTAACGATGGTGTCTTGGTTGGTAAACTAAGGATGATGTCTTGGTTGATAAATTAAACATGGTGTCTTGGTTGGTAAACTAACGATGATGTCTTGGTTGGTAAATTAACGATGATGTCTTGGTTATTAAATTAAACATGGTGTCTTGGTTGGTAAACTAACGATGTTGTCTTGGTTGATAAATTAAACATGGTGTCTTGGTTGGTAAACTAACGATGATGTCTTGGTTGATAAATTAAACATGATGTCTTGGTTGGTAAACTAACGATGATGTCTTGGTTGGTAAACTAACCATGGTGTCTTGGTTGGTAAACTAACGATGGTGTCTTGGTTGGTAAACTAACGATGATGTCTTGGTTGGTAAACTAACCATGGTGTCTTGGTTGGTAAACTAACGATGATGTCTTGGTTGGTAAACTAACGACGTTGTCTTGGTTGGTAAACTAACGATGATGTCTTGGTTGGTAAACTAACCATGGTGTCTTGGTTGGTAAATTAACCATGGTGTCTTGGTTGGTAAACTAACGATGATGTCTTGGTTGGTAAACTAACGATGTTGTCTTGGTTGGTAAACTAACGATGGTGTCTTGGTTGGTAAACTAACGATGGTGTCTTGGTTGGTAAACTAACGATGATGTCTTGGTTGGTAAATTAACGATGATGTCTTGGTTAATAAATTAAACATGGTGTCTTGGTTGGTAAACTAACGATGTTGTCTTGGTTGATAAATTAAACATGGTGTCTTGGTTGGTAAACTAACGATGATGTCTTGGTTGATAAATTAAACATGATGTCTTGGTTGGTAAACTAACGATGATGTCTTGGTTGGTAAACTAACCATGGTGTCTTGGTTGGTAAACTAACGATGGTGTCTTGGTTGGTAAACTAACGATGATGTCTTGGTTGGTAAACTAACCATGGTGTCTTGGTTGGTAAACTAACGATGATGTCTTGGTTGGTAAACTAACGACGTTGTCTTGGTTGGTAAACTAACGATGATGTCTTGGTTGGTAAACTAACCATGGTGTCTTGGTTGGTAAATTAACCATCGTGTCTTGGTTGGTAAACTAACGATGATGTCTTGGTTGGTAAACTAACGACGTTGTCTTGGTTGGTAAACTAACGATGATGTCTTGGTTGGTAAACTAACGATGATGTCTTGGTTGGTAAACTAACAATGATGTCTTGGTTGGTAAATTAACGATGGTGTCTTGGTTGGTAAACTAACAACGATGTCTTGGTTGGTAAACTAACGATGGTGTCTTGGTTGGTAAACTAACCATGGTGTCTTGGTTGGTAAACTAACGATGATGTCTTGGCTGGTAAACTAACCATGGTGTCTTGGTTGGTAAACTAACGATGGTGTCTTGGTTGGTAAACTAACGATGATGTCTTGGTTGGTAAACTAACCATGGTGTCTTGGTTGGTAAACTAACCATGGTGTCTTGGTTGGTAAACTAACCATGGTGTCTTGGTTGGTAAATTAAACATGTTGTCTTGGTTGGTAAACTAACCATGGTGTCTTGGTTGGTAAACTAACCATGGTGTCTTGGTTGGTAAACTAACCATGGTGTCTTGATTGATAAATTAACCACGGTGTCTTGGTTGGTAAACTAACGATGATGTCTTGGTTGGTAAACTAACGATGTTGTTTTGGTTGGTAAACTAACGATGGTGTCTTGGTTGGTAAACTAAGGATGATGTCTTGGTTGATAAATTAAACATGGTGTCTTGGTTGGTAAACTAACGATGATGTCTTGGTTGGTAAATTAACGATGATGTCTTGGTTAATAAATTAAACATGGTGTCTTGGTTGGTAAACTAACGATGTTGTCTTGGTTGATAAATTAAACATGGTGTCTTGGTTGGTAAACTAACGATGATGTCTTGGTTGATAAATTAAACATGATGTCTTGGTTGGTAAACTAACGATGATGTCTTGGTTGGTAAACTAACCATGGTGTCTTGGTTGGTAAACTAACGATGGTGTCTTGGTTGGTAAACTAACCATGGTGTCTTGGTTGGTAAACTAACCATGGTGTCTTGGTTGGTAAACTAACGATGATGTCTTGGTTGGTAAACTAACCATGGTGTCTTGGTTGGTAAACTAACCATGGTGTCTTGGTTGGTAAACTAACGATGATGTCTTGGTTGATAAATTAAACATGGTGTCTTGGTTGGTAAACTAACGATGATGTCTTGGTTGGTAAATTAACGATGATGTCTTGGTTAATAAATTAAACATGGTGTCTTGGTTGGTAAACTAACGATGTTGTCTTGGTTGATAAATTAAACATGGTGTCTTGGTTGGTAAACTAACGATGATGTCTTGGTTGATAAATTAAACATGGTGTGTTGGTTTGTAAACTAACGATGTTGTCTTGGTTGGTAAACTAAGGATGATGTCTTGGTTGGTAAACTAACGATGTTGTCTTGGTTGGTCATGTGTCAACCAGTAACATTCTATTCTGATGTGATTGAAAACAAACGACATGAAATGTAATAGTTTTTTTAGTAATTTGTTATTTTTCCATTGTCGATTATTTCTATACAAGTTATTATGTTCTCTCTTTTTCTCGATTTGCTGTTAGAAGTTGTGAAAACCAATACTAGTACAGTGTCAGACTACTATAGTGGTATGAAGCATAGTTAATATATAAGTAATGCTAGGTGCGAGAAAACTAAATATCAGTGAGCGATTTCTGTCCGTCAAGTTATTAATATATTATCCCATGTGAGACAATTGCTTGTTGTTTTCTTGTTCTACAGAGTTAGACTAGATTGCCTAGATTGCCCTACTAAACATGGAAACTAACAATGAACAGAGATGTTATACGTTATATCACACCATGTTACTCGTTTTCACATTTCTGTGTGTCATCAGCAAAGGTAAGCTAATAGTTTATAATATAAAACAGCTATCCTTCAAATCTACGTAAACGGATAGTGGGCCTTTTCAACCTGGAATCTGGAAGTCTTGATCGAAATGTCGTCCATGACATGATGTACGTATGGGTGAAAAATCGTGTTAGGTGTCAACATGAGTAGTTGGGCAGTTAACTGTAGAATGATTTCACACACACACACACACACACACACACACACACACACACACACACACACACATACACACACACAGGTACAAACAGACGCAGACACATGCACACACACATACACACAGACATACGTACACATACATACACACACACGCACGCACACATACATACATACATACATACATACATACATACATACATACATACATACATACAGAGTCTAAGATATTACCGACTAGGCTGAAGTGACACAACTTATAATTATAATAATTATTTGTTAACATTGGCAGCTGAAGGCAACAGTCCCCCATCCTTCGATGAAATACCAGGTACAAATCCACAAAAATATTATGATATGGACAAAGAAAGATTAGATGAAGATAGGATTGTAGGTAGGTGTTACTTTGTACTTTACTGATTCATATCACGTGACATGTTAATATACATGTAATCACGCTTATTTGGGTCGTTGATGACATTTGACCTTTCAAAAACAAACTAACTCAAGTCATATTTGAAGATGAAATCAGCTGAACAATAAATTAGTGTTGAAGCAATGCCGACACGGTTAATGTTTCACATTGAACCGGAAATCCACTTTTAATTTTGTTTTTGTTTACTACTGTTGTTTACTACTGTTGTTTCTTTCTGAATGTTAACTTTAACTATTATCTCTTGCCATAGGTAGTTATTTGTATACACTGAAGGCAAGTGATCCAGAAGGTGACTGTATAGACTTTTCCATTATAGAAGACGACAGCCACTTCAAAATTGACAATCAAAATTGCACAGATGCAATCGTAATTTTAAAAAACGAATTGGATTATGAGGTATTTATAGTTATTTACTTATTGTATTTTAATATCTAAACTTGATTTTAATTGAATACTATCGATTCAAAGTTTTGTTAATAAAGAAATTATATTTCTTAAATTGCCAATAATTGATTCGTAGGGTTAAATGATTCATATGGAGGTAATCCCCTAAAGACAGGAAAATGTTTATATCGTGATAATAGACATTGCAATCAATGAAAAATGAAACTAGGTCTGTAAATCTGGTCATCAGCTTAAATCGCGCGAACCTTCTCTACGGATAATGGACAAGGGGATACCTGGACAATTTACAGAAAAAAGTAATATTTCAAATTGTATATTTATGTTGAATGAATGAATGAATGAATGAATGAATGAATGAATGAATGAGTGTGAGTGAGTGAGTGAATGAATGAATGAATGAATTAATGAATGAATGAATGGATGAATGAATGAATGAATGAATTAATGAATGGATGAATGAATGAATGAATTAATGAATGAATGAATGAATGAATGAATGAATGAATGAATTAATGAATGAATGAATGAATGAATGAATGAATGCAATTTACGAATTACGAAGAAACTAAATTTGATCTTACATTTTATTAGGACTGTAAGCCAACAACTTTGTTTCTTTGTATTAATTTCTTCATGCAGGACAAAGACAAACACGATGTAACTTGGCGCCTTGACGACGGACACAACAGCGCTGTAAGTATCCATATAATATGAAAGCTTACATATAGTATTAGAGGGAGGAAAATGTACGTATACTACATTATACAACATAAATATATACTATTTGATTTTAGAGTTACTCTACCTTATAGACGGGTTTATGGCTAACTAAGTTGTCTATACATGGTATATAAATCGACAATGATCTCAGGGCAATGACATACTACACAGTATAGTAAAAATAGAGAGTACAGTTCAGTACAGTTCAATACATTGCACTGCAACGTGTCACAACACAGCACAGCACAACACAACACAACACAACACAACACACCACAACGCAGCACAGCACAACACAACACAACACAACACAACACAACACAACACAACACAACACAATGCAACACAACACAGCACAGCACAACACAACACAGCGCACCACAACACAATGCAACACAACACAGCACAACACAACATACCACAACACAACACAACACACCGCAACGCAACACAGCACAACACAACACAACACAGCACAACACAACGCAACACAACACAACACAACACAACACAACACAACACAACATAACACAAAACAATGCAACACAACACAGCACAGCACAGCACAGCACAACACAACACAGCGCACCACAACACAATGCAACACAACACAGCACAACACAACACAACGCAACACAACACAACACAACACAACACAACACAACACAGCACAACACAACACAACACAATGCAACACAACAAAGCACAACACAATGCAACACAACACAACACAGCACAACATAACACAACACAGCACAGCACAATGCAACACAACACAGCACAACACAATACAACACAACACAATACAGCACAACACAACACAGCACAACACAATGCAACACAACACAGCACAGCACAACACACAGCACAGCACAGCACACAACACAGCACAACACAACACAGCACAGCACAACACAACACAAGACAACACAACACAACACAATGCAACACAACACAGCACAGCACAGCACAACACAACACAGGACAGCACAGCACAGAACAACCAACGCAACGCAATGCAACGCAATGCAACGCAACACAACACAGCACAGCACAGCACAATGTAACGCAACACAAATCAACACAGCACAGCACAGCACAGCACAATAAATGCAACGCAACGCAATACAATACAATACAACATAATGCAGTACAATACAATACAGTACAATACAGTACAAACTAAAATACACTACAATACAATACAATACAGACTACAATACAATACAAACTACAATGCAATCTATATAATACGATTCAATAGTGTAACATGCAATATATAATAAATTTGAATAAACGGATTGTTTCATTATTGACAGGTTGAAACAGCAATAAAAGTTTATGTGCTGGATGTAAATGATAATGAGCCAAAGTTCGATAAGACATCATACGTGAATGATATTTATGAGGTAAGTGAAATGTCTGTCTGTCTGTCTGTCTCATTCCTACCGTTGTCAAAGGCCTATTTTCATGAACTTTGTATGCATGTCACTAATCATTTTTGGTGATAATTATCCACGACTATATTTAGCTTACTATAAGATGGATAAAGTTCGACTTATTTAGTTCATGCATATATGACTGTTGGTTGTAATTTCAAAAGTAATTCAAAGATAATTATATTTTTCATGTTCAGATGTATGTCTTATTTTTCATAATCTAAAGAACAAACCCATCGGAACGACAGTATTGTCAATCAGTGTTACTGATAGAGATCCAGGTACAAATGGAGAATTTACACTGTCCATAACAAATGATGACGTAAGTATTGCATGTATGTATGTATGTATGTATGTATGTATGTATGTATGTATGTATGTATGTATGTATGTATGTATGGATGTATGGATGTATGGATGTATGTATGTATGTATGGATGTATGTATGTATGGATGTATGTATGTATGTATGTATGGATGGATGGATGGATGGATGGATGGATGGATGGATGGATGGATGGATGTATGTATGTATGTATGTATGTATGTATGTATGTATGTATGTATGTATACAAGTAATAAATGCCGTCCGGGTAAATACACGTCGACGTAGGAGGCGTGTATTGCCCGGATGGCATTTATTTTATACCCTGGGAACTTCATTTGTGATGATATATTCTTCCCAGGAAGAACTTCATACACCCAGCGTCTGTGTTTTGATTTCCGATAAGAAGACTGACGCCTAAAGCCGACAACATTGATACACGCCGGTGTCAACATTCTATGTCACACACGTATATCATTACATATACGTTGTGACGAAAATAGCAATGACATCACAATTGACAGTGTATTTCGTACCACTATGTACTTGCTATTATTATGCAAGACATTCATGCTATTATTATGCAAGACATGTATATTAACATGTCACGTGATATGAATCAGTAAAGTACAAAGTAACACCTACCTACAATCCTATCTTCATCTAATCTTTCTTTGTCCATATCATAATATTTTTGTGGATTTGTACCTGGTATTTCATCGAAGGATGGGGGACTGTTGCCTTCAGCTGCCAATGTTAACAAATAATTATTATAATTATAAGTTGTGTCACTTCAGCCTAGTCGGTAATATCTTAGACTCTGTATGTATGTATGTATGTATGTATGTATGTATGTATGTATGTATGTATGTATGTATGTATGTATGTAGTGCCATCTGTCAAACTTCTTGATACAAATTATCTTCATTTAAACATATTCAATTTAAACATGTGATAGATAAGATATGTTTAAAATTAAACAACTTTAAAATAGATAAAATTCAGTATAGGGGTGATTAATGTTGGGAACTGTTAGTACTTTAGAAAGCGATTGTAGAGAATTTTTGCATTTATCTGAATTAGTTATTATATCTTTGAGGCAGTGACCTTAATGCTTGAATTTGAATCCACTGTATCTCTCTATATGACACAGACCAACACTGATACAACATTTAAAACAGTTCAATACAAATCATGAAACTATACGGACACATCTAATGTATAACTGCTTTGTTGTTTTTTGGAATGAAATAGAAAATGAACAGTAAGTGACATTATTGTCATTCCGACAACACCAATTGTTTTAAATCTCGCTTTTATTTATTCATATATAATAAACGCTGTTTCTTTCAGTCTACATTTTGTTACAATGTTATGATGTTCATTTCGTCAAGATATACATACTTCATTGCTATACTCATGTACCCATATACCAATATACCCATATACTCATATAGTCATATAGTCATATACGCATATACTCATGTACCCATATACCAATATACCCTTATACTCATATAGTCATATACGCATATACCCATATACTCATATACCCATATACCAATATACCCATATACTCATATACGCATATACGCATATACTCATATACCCATATACTCATATACCCATATACTCATATACTCATATACCAATATACTCATATACCTATATACTCATATACCTATATACGTATACCCATATGCCCATATTCTCATATACCCATATACTCATATAGTCATATACCCGTATACCCATATATGTATACTCATATACCCATATACCTATACTCATATACTCATATACCCATATATTCATATACCCATATACTCATTTACCCATATACCCATATACCCATACACTAATATACCCATATACCCATATACTCATATACTCATATACCCATATACTCATATACCCATATACTCATATACCCATATACTCATATACCCATATACTCATATACCCATATACTCATATACCCATATACTTATATACTCATATACTCATATACCCATATACTCATATACCCATATACTAATATACTCATATACCCATATACTCATATACCCATATACTCATATACCCATATACTCATATACCCATATACTCATATACCCATATACTCATATACTCATATACTCATATACCCATATACTCATATACCCATATACCATATACTCATATACCCATATACTCATATACCCATATACTCATATACTCATATACCCATATACCCATATACTCATATACTCATATACCCATATACCCATATACCCATATACTCATATACTCATATACCCATATACTCATATACCCATATACCCATATACCCATATACTCATATACTCATATACCCATATACCCATATACCCATATACTCATATACCCATATACTCATATACCCATATACTCATATACTCATATACCCATATACTCATATACTCATATACCCATATACTCATATACCCATATACTCATATACTCATATACCCATATACCCATATACTCATATACTCATATACCCATATACCCATATACTCATATACTCATATACCCATATACTCATATACCCATATACTCATATACCCATATACTCATATACCCATATACTCATATACCCATATACTCATATACATATATACCCATATACTCATATACCCATATACTCATATACCAATATACTCATATACATATATACCCATATACGTATACTCATGTACCCATATACTCATATACCCATATACTCATATACCCATATACTCATATACTCATTTACCCATATACTCATATACTCATATACTCATATACTCATTTACCCATATACCCATATACGTATACTCATATACCCATATACCCATATACTCATATACTCATATACTCATATACTCATATACCAATATACTCATATACCCATATACCCATATACGTATACTCATATACCCATATACTCATATACCCATATACTCATATACCCATATACCCATATACTCATATACTCATTTACCCATATACCCATATACTCATATACTCATTTACCCATATACCCATATACTCATATACCCATATACTCATATACCCATATACCCATATACCCATATACTCATACTCATATACTCATTTACCCATATACCCATATACCCATATACTCATTTACCCATATACCCATATACTCATATACTCATATACCCATATCCATATACCCATATACTCATATTTATCAATAAGATGATTATAAAGTACTGGAGTCTGCACTAAAAAAGAAAACAGTCTTGTACATGAGGCTGTAATGTATAACACAGATAATAAAACAACTTGGGCAACCAATATTCAGAAGATAAGTGGGATTGAAAACCTCAAGAACTTTTGGAATAATAATTCTCCACAAACTTTACATAAATTAATAGATAAATGCGATTCAGAATATATATGGAAGTGGAAACAAGAAGTGAGAGCAGATAGGCCCCCTAACAGAGGGAACAATAAGCTGCGCACATATTGTAAATTTAAAAACTGAATTTAAAATGGAAAAATATTTGCAGGATATTAAAAATCCTGACTATAGAATATTTATATGTAAATTAAGAATAAGTAATCATAATCTCATGATTAAGAAAGGAAGACATTTAAAAATGAAACTTGAAGATAGAATATGTAGAAAATGTCAAATGAATATAATAGAAGATGAAATGCATTATGTAATTTAAGGTCAGCTGATCAGTTCAAACTCTGCCCCATTCGATCACGTACTAAGACATATGGTGATCGTGCTTTTAGTGTTGCTGCCCCCACTCTCTGGAATAATCTCCCACTCAACATCCGTCAGTCACCTACCTTATCTGCTTTTAAATCCAATGTTAAAACTTTACTTTTTAAAACTGCTTTTTAAGTGATATTTCTATTGTATGAATTGCTTTCAGCATCTTTGATCACATTTTTTTGTGTGGATACTGACGCTTTATAAATAAATTATTATTATTATTATTATTTATGTTACGATATACCCATATACCCATATACTCATGTACCCATATACCCATATACTCATATACCTATATACTCATATACCCATATACCCATATACTCATATACCCATATACTCATATACCCATATACTCATATACTCATATACCCATATACTCATATACCCATATACCCATATACTCATATACCCATATACTCATATACCCATATACTCATATACTCATATACCCATATACTCATATACCCATATACTCATATACCCATATACTCATATACCCATATACTCATATACTCATATACCCATATACGTATACTCATATACCCATATACCCATATACCCATATACTCATATACTCATATACGTATACTTATATACCCATATACTCATATACTCATATACCCATATACCCATATACTCATATACTCATATACCCATATACTCATATACCCATATACTCATATACCCATATACCCATATACTCATATACCCATATACCCATATACTCATATACCCATATACTCATATACCCATATACTCATATACTCATATACCCATATACGTATACTCATATACCCATATACCCATATACCCATATACCCATATACTCATATACCCATATACCCATATACTCATATACCCATATACTCATATACTCATATACCCATATACTCATATACCCATATACCCATATACTCATATACCCATATACTCATATACCCATATACTCATATACCCATATACTCATATACTCATATACCCATATACGTATACTCATATACCCATATACCCATATACTCATATACTCATATACTCATATACGTATACTTATATACCCATATACTAATATACCCATATATGTATACTTATATACCCATATACCCATATACCCATGTACCCATATACCCATATACCCCATGTACCCATATACCCATATACTCATATACTCATACTTTGTAGGAGCTGAAAGGAATGTTTTATCTGAAGAGAGAGAGTATGGATGCTGAAGAGGCCTATATCATTCTAAATGGTACTTTAGACTATGAAACCGCAATCATATACCAAGTACACATGATGGCAAAGGTAAAGTGACTTTATAAAAATCAAAGTAACTGTTTGCAATGAGGACTATTGTGGTTCTACAACTGTAAATATATATATATATATCTGTTCTCACTGACCGTTACATATAAACATGCCGATTATATATCACAGCATACAGAAAAAACATCTCTGTCCTTACCTACCTGCCCATCAAACCCACCCACTCATCCATCCATCCATCTAACCACCTACCTATCTATCACCCCACACACAACACACACACGCATAAATATACATACATACATACATACATACATACACACACATACATACATACATACATACATACATACATACACACATACATACATACATACATACATACACACACACATACATACATACATACATACATACATACATACATACATACACACATACACACATACATACATACATACATACATACACACACACATACATACATACATACATACACACACATACACACACATACATATATACACTTCAAACACACAGACACTGGACACTTTGATATTTATGAGGCTGCTGGAGTTTTATATTCTGATTATTGAATTTTCAAAAATTCAATTATTGACATAAATGATGGACAATCATTATCAAGGGGGGGGGGGGACAGAAGTGAAGTTGACTTGATGACCTCCTACAAATAGACCACTATAATACATAATGACAATTGTAACAAAGTGATACTATGAACCAGTAGTGTTTTCATTGTCATTTGAATACCAGCTAATCAATACAAACACAAACAATTTATCAAACAAATGTCATATATGTAAACCATAATAGGTATCCTGAACGGAGAATGATCATTTAATGTACATAACGTTAGAAATCGCTGACATGTAATGGCAAAGTTATTCTATTCTTGCCAAAATGAGATAGTTACGGAAGCGTATTAGTGCCAAGTTGTAAGGAAAAAAATAAAATTTAAAATCTCGTAATTACGACTTTTCGATTCTCGTAATTACGACTTTTTGAATCTCGTAATTACGAGAATCGTAAAGACATTTCGATTCTCGTAATTACGTCGCAATTCTCCCGTAAGTTGATATCTAACTGGAAAAATCACACTGCCATTTTAAGTTCATGTTATAAGCAACAGCTGAGTTCTCAACAACACCCGATCATCGGGTAGTAAGTACATTTAAGGTGAACTGAACACTCTAATATAAGTCCAATGAAATTACATAACACCTATAGGTTAAAAAAAAGAAATGGCAATGAAATAACGTGTTCACATATGTACACACATCTACTGGATGCAACAAGAAGTTAGTAGGTTCACTACAATGTTTAAACAGGCAATCTGTCAAATTGAACTTAGCCAAATAATAAACACAAAACAGGAATTCCAAAACAACAAGAATTCTTCATCAGCAAAGAATTTGTTCAAATAATGGAGTCCAATATTAAACATATAGATATTCTTCTGAAAATCGGACACAACTCCAACTTATATCCAATGATGAAGATGTAGGGAAACTGTCCAATATATCAATTACGACTGATGAAGGACCTAACGGCCGGTCCGAAACGTCTTAAAAGAAGGATCAATAAAGTTTCTATCTGGGGACGTCTCGCCAATGCCTTCCTACTACTAACACCCTGAAAAGTCGTAATTACGAGAATCAAAAAGTCGTAATTACGAGAATCGAAAAGTCGTAATTACGAGAAAAAAGTCGTAATTACGAGAAAAAAAGTCGTAATTACGAGAATCGAAAAGTCGTAATTACGAGAATTGAAAACTCGTAATTACGAGAAAAAAGTCGTAATTACGAGAAAAAAGTCGTAATTACGAGAATTGAAAACTCGTAATTACGAGATTTTAAATTTTATTTTTTTCCTTACAACTTGGCACTAATACGCTTCCGTAGATAGTACATTCATATTATGTAGTTTTATTTGTTTTAGGACCACGGAACTAAGCCAGGATCACTCAACAGTACATCATCAGCATATATTAACGTACGAGATGTACAAGACAGTCCACCATACTTCCTGTCTTTACCATACTTCTCTGAGATTAATGAAAACGCGAATGTGGTAAGCTAGTATCCATCAATTCTCTAACATAGTAACTGA
>NC_135554.1:3807974-3810474 GCF_964340395.1 Glandiceps talaboti
GCATGTGTGTTGACGGCTCCTGCTTTGAGGCTGTGAGCTACCCGACTTTCGTATTGTGTAATCTGGTAACTTGTTTAGTACATAATTGAACAAATTAACACGTACATTTGTCACAAGTCAACGTGTCACAGTATCTTCGCAGTTGGAAACAATAGAGCACTGCAACTGACGGATGCCGACAGAGCAATACTGCCCATCAATCAGTGTCAAATTTCATTGTTCTCAGCTCAACGTATTGTTTATGTTCACACAAAAAATCCACTGACGGCCTTGCGCGAAAATTAAACTGCGCGTAATCACCGTGATCTCCCAAAGCGCGAAAATAAGACTGCGCAATAATTTTCCGGTTCACAGTATATATATATATATATATATATATATATATATATATATATATATGCAACAACCATCAACATTTGGCTGTTTCTATAGGCGTGGCCTTGTTGCTAGGCATGGCCTTGTTGTTAGGTATGAATTTGTTTTAAAGAATGTTTAACAACTTGCCAATTAATCTTGGTTATCTAGTGAGTGGTTATCTAGTGAGTGGTTATTGCATCTGTTTATTGTGATTTCCAAGACAAGATATTTGATATTTCAACAACAAATATATATTACCAATATTTAATGCTCAGTTAATATTTAATGATGTCTTCATGAAAGAATCACTGATTTCGCAAAAAGTAATTTGTAAACTTTTTTCAATAGAATTTGTTAACATCATTCTATCCTTTGTTCAAACAAAGATGTGAACTGTTCATTCTGGGTCCAAACAGTGTCTAATGGCGTAGGAGTCATTAGAACATCTGAAGTACTGAATAGAGAACTCCTTAGTATATACTTGCAGACATTTACGCTAACAGTAAGTCTTGAGACCTTTTCTATCGAATCTTGCATCTACGTACTATTTGACAACTTAGCAAGTTAGATAGGGTAACAAAAACACGGTCATAACAAAGCAGAGAGATAACCCTTTGATACCAGTAACTGGGATTTAAAAAAAGAAAACTGTTACCAGGTTACAGTTTAATGCTGTCTGCGTTCAAGAAGCGTTACAAAATGGTATTACGTAATGTCGGCCCACACAGCTTATGTACCTAATTGTATTTGAAAGCATTGGAATGAATCTGAAATCCTTTGTAGCCATTCTCAGATGGTGACAGGACAAAACAGACTGTCGATGCTGGGGGGGGGGGGTCATAACCAGACTTTCAGATAACAGACACCGGTGGCGTTTCATTTGTCTTCAGCATCTGTAGGTTATTATCCCACTATGATCTTCTTGCTTTACATGTGCATCCAAGACAGTAATCTTTGGAAACAATATGTTTTATTTGTAATTGTGATTGGTGTGAGGTTTGATATTCTTAAATTGTCAATTGGTGTATAACATAGATTAACATATTATCACGTCTGGATGGTATTATGTTTTCAAAGGCTAAAGAGATAGATTCCAATAACCAGTCTATAGAAGACATCACAGTGAATACAACAGTAAGCATTGAAGTCAAGGATATCAATGATGAAGCACCAACATTTGAATCACAACTCTACCAAGGTTCAGTACAGGAAAATTCACCCCGTGATATTGCAGTGGACCATATAGAAATGATAGTAGAAGATAAAGACACGGTAAGTATACCCTGTCTGGTGAGTGAGTGAGTGAGTGAGTGAGTGAGTGAGTGATGAGTGAGTGAGTGAGTGAGTTGTTGTTGTTGTTGTTGTTGTTGTTGTTGTTGTTGTTGTTGTTGTTCCTTTATTCCTCCTCAAAAAAGAGAAGAGTTACACAACAATAAAGCAAAAAACTATCAAATCAGATCAGAGAGGAAAAGTATAAATAATTACAGAAAACTAATTGCAATATTCATGTATCAAATAAACATGGCGTAGGGTTCGTTTCTAAATGTCCAGGCACATATGCATAAACTTTAAGATAATATCTTGAAGTAGTTCTGTGTTAACGAGGAGATTGTCGTTGCAAAAGACATCTCCTAAAATTTTGACAATGAAATCAAACTCATCTAAGTTGAATAAAGCCACAGAAAAGTCTACATTGAGTTCATTGAAGAGACTTGTCCAGAAATAGTCTCTAGCAGTGGAAGTATGGCGACATGACGTTGTTAGATGAATGAGAAGGTTATCAGCAACGTCTTCACATTTGGAGCATTTTATATTGCTTGGAGTGGCAAGAACTTTCATGATTTTGTAGACAGTTGACTTGCATTTAGGGAATTAGGAATATAAATGAAACGGCAAGATATGTTTATGTAACTGAGAGAAGAGCTGTAGTTCATCTCTAGTTGCAAGTCTATCTCTCCAAAGATTGCACTCTTTCTCATATATAGCATCTTTTACAATAATTTTCCAAAGGGATTTAGGCGGAAAATAACCAGTTGCACAGAATTCGTCTAAGAAGCAAAGTAATCCGTATTTCAAAAGAATATTATCATAATATCAGGTATAAAGCCTAAACGTTTCTTTACAGATGAAAACTTAAATTCAA
>NC_135554.1:3812974-3835474 GCF_964340395.1 Glandiceps talaboti
ATCAATGAATCTACATAAATACAGAATGCATCAATGAATCTACATAAATACAGAATACATCTATGAATCTACATAAATACAGAATGCATCAATGAATCTACATAAATACAGAATACATCAATGAATCTACATAAATACAGAATGCATCAATGAATCTACATAAATACAGAATGCATCAATGAATCTACATAAATACAGAATGCATCAATGAATCTACATAAATACAGAATGCATCAATGAATCTACATAAATACAGAATACATCAATGAATCTACATAAATACAGAATACATCAATGAATCTACATAAATACAGAATACATCAATGAATCTACATAAATACAGAATGCATCAATGAATGTACATAAATACAGAATACATCAATGAATCTACATAAATACAGAATGCATCAATGAATCTACATAAATACAGAATGCTTCAATGAATCTACATAAATACAGAATGCATCAATGAATCTACATAAATACAGAATGCATCAATCAATCTACATAAATACAGAATACATCAATGAATCTACATAAATACAGAATGCATCAATCAATCTACATAAATACAGAATGCATCAATGAATCTACATAAATACAGAATGCATCAATGAATCTACATAAATACAGAATGCATCAATGAATCTACATAATATACGTTTTTGATGCTTTTCATGTTACCTCAATTTTAACCCACATTGTTCAATGTGTTAATACATTCCATATACTTCTATCGTACGACAGGTACTCGCCTTTGAGACGCATTCTACGGAATATTTTAACCACACTACAAACGTGGTAATCAATATTACTGATATGAATGACAATTACCCCATATTTGACAAGGATACTTATACTAGCACGATTGATGAACACTCTCCTAATGGCACATTTGTCGTTCGCCTTAATGTAAGTTTTATACAACATATATAATATACATATCTGATATCATGAATAGTGTCGTTTATCAGTATGCATATACTTTGGAGCCGTCTTTTCGGAAGTCATTTTTATTTTGGCATGTAAAAAGACAACTCGGACCATTTAAAAGGAGGACGATATTATGCAAAGAAACGTACACTTCTCGTCTTGTAGATTATAACATTTGATTTACTGTCACTTCTATGTGATTGTACTCTACATCATAGCACCATCCTGATATTATTCATAGGCATAGATATAGTTTGGGAAACTAGAAAACAATGATCCAAATTCAAATCCTCTCACCTTTCGGCCCGTCATAGGTTTCAAACTACCTCCTCACTAACATTTTTTTTGCAAATGGCCCCCGTTTTCTCCTCCACCCTTGTTTTGAACTTCCCGTTCCCTTGTATAGCTTTGTTTTCAGAGAATTCTAATTTCACTGAGACTGATGTATTTATTGTCAACCGGTTATGTGGCCCTGGCTTCAATTTATATATAAATATTATATCAAAATATCAAAATATTTCAGGTGTGAGGATGGGGCGGGGGCGGAGGTTGGGGTTGGATAGGAGCGGTACACCATAGTGGTCGAAATGAAAGTATGAGTAAGATTTTAAAATCAATGGTTGTATTCTCATTTGTGACAAAGAACCTGGCATGGAGGGAAGTATGCAAAGTGATAAGCCTATGTGTGTGTGTGTGTGTGCGTACGCGCGCGCGCGCCACGGTGTGTATAAGTAAATTGTTATAAGGTCTTGTTAGTATAACCCATAACTGTATACATCATAGGGTTGATCTATAAAGTAAATATAATGGGATAGATACACATTCTATTGTGTTCATTTATTTGTCTTTTGTAGTTATAAACCAAGGTGTATTTTTATTTCTCTTTGTTACAGGCAACTGATGCAGACTCTGGCACATATGGGAAGGTAGCCTATGAACTTCAAGGTGGAGCGGAAGATTTGTGAGTTAATTGGTGTACCTTTACCTCCCGTAAGGGTACGGGAGGTATTAAAAGGGGAATGTCTGTCTGTCTGTCTGTCTGTCTGTCTATCTGTCTGTGTCATCATTTTCGAAAAATCGGTAGGCTCAATTGTAATGAAATTTGGGATATATAATCTTTAGGGTAATAGCTAGACCTGATTAGGTTTTGAGCCAGATCTGTTAATATTTAATTAGAAAAATTTGCATATTAATGAAATCAACTAATTACGCAATATCTTAAGACTGCATACTTCAATTTCAATATAATTTAGTATATTCGTTAAACATAACAACATACATTTGTCCTATAACATTCGTTGCTGTATCTTACAGCGTTAATGAATAATTTGTCCTGTAAAGCTTGTTGGTGTACCTTTCAGTGTTAATGAATAATTTGCATAATTAATGATCCATGGTAATTAGGCTATATTTTACGACTGCATGCTTCAATTTCAATACAATTCAGTACATACATTAAACATAACAAATTGTGTATGTCCTATAAAGTTAGTTGATGTACCTTACAGTGTTAATGATTAATTTGCATAATTAATGATTTTCGGTAATTAGGCTATATCCTAAGACTGCATTAAGCAGTATCATACACTCTTACATACATTAACCTAAGAAAGCACGCTTGTCCAAAAAACAAAGCCTGTTACCATAGATTTTTTTAGTTTAATGAGTTATTTGTATAATTAGTGATTTTCGGTAATTAGGCTATATCTTAAGACTGCATTAAGCAGTATCATACACTCTTACATACATTAACCTAAGAAAGCACGCTTGTCCAAAAAACAAAGCCTGTTACCATAGTTTTTTTTATAGTTTAATGAGTTATTTGCATAATTAGTGATTCCCTTACGGGAGGCATTCAGTTTAAATCTGGTCTGTAATACTAGCTGGTAGCTGTTTCCACATGTTTTACATTAAATAATATTATACCCCCAAAACGAATGTGTGGTCTCAACAAATCCCAACTCTACAAGTTACTAAAAATATGACTTGCTTTCTCCCTTATAGTTCTCATGTACACAAATAAATATATTCTTTTAGACCAGACCACACCACACCAGACCACACCACTCCCCACCAGACCACACAACACCGCACCAGACCAGACCAGACCAGACCACTCCACACCACCACTCTACACACTGACTACACTACACCACACCACATCACACCACACCACACCACACCACACCACAATAATTACACAACACCACACCACACCAAATAGTTTATACGCACTCTTTCGTAGATATAACACTACGTTGAATTTAAGGTATAGTTGTAATGTCAGTATCATTAAATTAACTTCCAGGGTTTTGCTGCATTTTTGTATGTCATAGGGCATCCCAACGTATATACACATGGAAATAAACTTGAAGGAGAATACGATTATTTTCTTAGAATAAGAACGTTAGAGCGCGATGAAATCAATTGATTATTTACTGCATTCCTGCTATCTAATTATAATGACCAAGTAAAGTACTATACTATCTACGACCTTTGAACCCTATGATTCACGTCCTAACTGTAATGCTCTTTCAACAATATTCAATGGTAGTCAAAAGAAAATTATATTCGAATGTATAAAGCAATAATACGCAATCAACTCTGATTGTCCATTACTCTATCTAACATCGGTCACCATGGTAACCATCTACAGTTTTATACTTAGACCGTCACATCTACATCTCTCATGTTTCTAGGTTTTATGTTGATCCTGATTCTGGTAATGTGACTGTGACGAATAGTAAAGGTTTGGACAGAGAAGATACTACCAATGATAGGTTCACAATAATAGCAGCTGCTTTTGACGACGGTCAAAGAACATCAACTTCAAAAATAATCGTCAATGTCAACGACATCAATGATCATGACCCGGTATTTGGAAATGACGAGTATGAAGGTTTTATTAAGGAAAACACAATTAAAACACAAATACTAAAAGTTCAGGTAAGTCCACAGAAAATATTCTCACAATAGAATGATTTATCTTATATTCTTTATGCAGGTGTGCCAAATATACCCTTATTTGCAAAACACTATATATTCGGAGTGGTGGATGTCGACAAAAGTTCTTCATTGCCTGGAAGACTCAACAGTTCTCGTAGGCGAGGGCCATGTTTCTTAATAATGCTAGGCTAACCATGGTGAGGTATATGTGACTGTGTTAGCATACAGTCACTCCTAACCGTGGTGAGGTATATGTGGCTGTGTCAGCATACAGTCACTCCTAACCATGGTGAGGTATATGTGGCTGTGTTAGCATACAGTCACTCCTAACCATGGCTGATAATCTTGGGTTAAATTATTAGTCAATCACCTTTCATTTGTTTATTCTGGTAGGCATTTACATCATAATCAAAGATTGAGAATATATATTCTCATTTTATCCTGGAACATAGCCAATGGAATGTTGTGTTACTCTAGGTGGAGAGGTAGTAACTCACTAAAATGTATAATTATTAGGTTATTAAAGAATCTATGCTGACAATAACTATTGTGTTTTGCTGCTCAGTTTGATTTTCGAATCAAAACTCCCAGTAACATAGTCTTCGTTCGACAGACTTCTCATACTTCTTCCACTGTCAGTGAGCTTAACAAATGCAACATAAGTAATTGTAACATAATATGGCAACTGTCATTGGACTCTTGACAGCTTCTCTAGCGGCGACAGAAGTCGGGGGAGTTGTGGTAACCATGACTACTAGAAACATTCAAACAGTCATAATATCTAATTTGTTGAGTTAAATATGGATGACATATAGACATCTTACAGTGAAATAGACTAAGTGACTATTTGAATGTACAGAGATATCCTTGGTGTAGATGACGTCATTCTTATATCATTGATGTGTAATAGATGAATACTAAAAGTTATTATGATGTCATATCAGGCAACAGATGAAGACATTGATGAAAATGGACACATTGAATACTTCATCGTTTCCGTAAGCCCATTCCAAGCTGAAGAAGTTTTCGTGTTAGACAACAAAACCGGTTCGTTAGGTGTCAAGTCTTACTTGGATTTCGAAGCCCTTCCCAAAGAAGTAAATGGAACGTACATCCTTGTTGTCATGGCACAGGATAACGGTGCCATCCCTCGTAACGATACCACAATAGTTAAAATCAACGTTGAGGTAAGCTTCAATATCGTTTAGAACTACATATAAATATGTAAATAAACTCAATAAATAAAATAAATAAATAAATAGATTAAATAGATTATGGTTGTTGTTGTTGTTGTTGTTGTTGTTGTTGTTCTTGACCTAAGCTTGATCTTATTACTGACCAATAATTGAACTCTGGTGACGAAGTACAGCCAGCTCCGCAAGTAGCTTTGGGCCACACGGAGACAAGGTGTAACATTCTAAGTGAGAGGATATGAAGTAGCAATGAAGGCAGTTTATGAAGATCTCCCACAGTGCCCGAAGTATAAAACACATATCCGTCAGTCATTACACAAACACACCACGGCTGTCGCATGGGTGTTTATATAATGACTGACGAATATCTCTTACTTAACTATTTTACCGTGTAAACATTTCACAAATAGTATGCACATGTCTTGTCATCAAACCTCCAAAGTAACTCCATTATATTACAACAAGACTATTGATTATTATCTGCAACCACATTTTGACTCTCAACAACATTTATATCAGAATATAAACGAATTTAAAAGGCGGAGAAAAAATAGCAAACATTACCAGTGTCAAGTATTAGCACCGATGATTACTTTGGAGTATAATTTTCTCCTTATTGTTGACAAATTTGAAACGTATTTGATTTTTGCGGCATTTTCTATTATGCTAAATAACGTAAGAAAGGATCATTTCTAATATTATACCATATACCTTGTGAACGCTCTAAAATAGAACTATTGAAATAAAAAGTTTGACTAAGTTTGTACACTTAAGAGAGAAACTGTGGGAAGCAACCAAAGTCAGAAAATTTGAAAGGTAAAAACTTATTTCCCATGATGCTTCTCCAAATTGTCCAGCAAGTCCTTCCAGAAGTAGAGTAGCCAAAGTTCATATCTCTATCTACACATCTATAGTAGAGTAGCCAAAGTTCATATCTCTATCTACACGTCTATAGTAGAGTAGCCAAAGTTCATATATCTATCTACACGTCTATAGTAGAGTAGCCAATGTTCATATCTCTATCTACACATCTATAGTAGAGTAGCCAAAGTTCATATCTCTATCTACACATCTATAGTAGAGTAGCCAATGTTCATATCTCTATCTACACATCTATAGTAGAGTAGCCAAAGTTCATATCTCTATCTACACTTCAATAGTAGAGTAGCCAAAGTTCATATCTCTATCTACACATCTATAGTAGAGTAGCCAAAGTTCATATCTCTATCTACACGTCTATAGTAGAGTAGCCAAAGTTCATATCTCTATCTACACGTCTAAAGTAGAGAAGCCAAAGTTCATATATCTATCTACACGTCTATAGTAGAGTAGCCATAGTTCATATATCTATCTACACGTCTATAGTAGAGTAGCCATAGTTCATATATCTATCTACACGTCTATAGTAGAGTAGCCAATGTTCATATCTCTATCTACACGTCTATAGTAGAGTAGCCAAAGTTCATATCTCTATCTACACGTCTATAGTAGAGTAGCCAAAGTTCATATCTCTATCTACACGTCTATAGTAGAGTAGCCAAAGTTCATATCTCTATCTACACGTCTATAGTAGAGTAGCCAAAGTTCATATCTCTATCTACACGTCTATAGTAGAGTAGCCAAAGTTCATATCTCTATCTACACGTCTATAGTAGAGTAGCCAAAGTTCATATCTCTATCTACACGTCTATAGTAGAGTAGCCAAAGTTCATATCTCTATCTACACATCTATAGTAGAGTAGCCAAAGTTCATATCTCTATCTACATGTCTATAGTAGAGTAGCCAAAGTTCATATCTCTATCTACACTTCAATAGTAGAGTAGCCAAAGTTCATATCTCTATCTACACGTCTATAGTAGAGTAGCCAAAGTTCATATCTCTATCTACACGTCTATAGTAGAGTAGCCAAAGTTCATATCTCTATCTACACGTCTATAGTAGAGTAGCCAAAGTTCATATATCTATCTACACGTCTATAGTAGAGTAGCCAAAGTTCAAATCTCTATCTACACGTCTATAGTAGAGTAGCCAAAGTTCATATCTCTATCTACACATCTATAGTAGAGTAGCCAAAGTTCATATCTCTATCTACACGTCTATAGTAGAGTAGCCAAAGTTCATATCTCTATCTACACGTCTATAGTAGAGTAGCCGAAGTTCATATATCTATCTACACGTCTATAGTAGAGTAGCCAAAGTTCATATCTCTATCTACACGTCTATAGTAGAGTAGCTAAAGTTCATATATCTATCTACACGTCTATAGTAGAGTAGCCAAAGTTCATATCTCTATCTACACTTCAATAGTAGAGTAGCCATAGTTCATATCTCTATCTACACTTCAATAGTAGAGTAGCCATAGTTCATATCTCTATCTACACGTCTATAGTAGACTAGCCAATGTTCATATATCTATCTACACGTCTATAGTAGAGTAGCCAAAGTTCATATATCTATCTACACATCTATAGTAGAGTAGCCAATGTTCATATCTCTATCTACACGTCTATAGTAGAGTAGCCAATGTTCATATCTCTATCTACACATCTATAGTAGAGTAGCCAAAGTTCATATCTCTATCTACACGTCTATAGTAGAGTAGCTAATGTTCATATCTCAATCTACACGTCTATAGTAGATGTGATTGAATCTAAGGTCAGTAGGAATGACTCTTCTGGGCTTCATTTAGCATACACTTAAATACAGCCAAGATGGAATATGAACTCATCTTTCTTTCCATGACATTCCCACAATACAATATAAGTCCTTCTATTCCAGGGTGTAAATGATAACGATCCACGTTTTGAGCAGAAGATTTATAGTGCAAATATTACAGAAGAATTCAAAGAAGACGGTAAGATTTCATTTGAAACGTTGCATTTATTTGATATATCAGGGTATTGTGAAAAAAGTGTGTGAGCTATAGTGTGTGTCTGTCTGTCTGTCTGTCTGTCTGTCTGTCTGTCTGTCTGTCTATCTATCTGTCTGTCTGTCTGTCAGCCTGCCTGCTTGTTTGTCTGTACTTAACGTGTTTTCTGATATATTTATTCACTAGATTTTGTGATCACTCTGCACGCCTCTGATGACGATGTTCCACATGAACCCTATCTGTTCGACACCATATTTGATTTTAGGATTGTCAGTGGGTCAAACAAATTCAGTGTCAGACCTACCAATGGTCGTTATAACGATACTGAAACTAGTTACACTAATATTTCAATCTCCCCTGGCCAGCAAGACATGGACGTTGACCGTTATGGAGCCTATTATGAATTGATATTACATGCAACAGATCGTGGTAGTCCACAAAATAGTGATGAGGCTACATTACACATCTACGTGGAGGACATCAATAACAAACCACCGTCATTTGTAGACAAATCTAAAATCACACATATGGCTGAAGGGACGTGTAAGTACTATGATATAATTGCTAGTTCACAATATCAGAAGCTTTCATATCAAAGTTTGCCATTGTGATTGTTGAGTAGAAGACTGAAAGCTGCTGAGTAACTGATAACATGCCAAGGTCAAACTGTACCAGTTGTAACTTGGGTATAATTGTGTAACTGATAACATGCCAAGGTCAAACTACATTAGTCGTAACTTTCATATAACTGTGAGAAATGTTAAATAGCAATTATTAGACAACATACATGTTAATTAGACAATGGACATGTTAATTAGACAATGTACATGTTAATTAGACTATGTATATGTTAATTAGACAATGGACATATTAATTAGACAATGGACATTTTGATTAGACAATGGACATGTTAATTAGACAACGTACATGTTAATTAGACAATGGACATGTTAATTAGACAATGGACATGTTAATTAGGCGATGGACATGTTAATTAGACGATGGACATGTTAATTAGACGATGAACATGTTAATTAGACGATGGACATGTTAATTAGACAATGTACATGTTAATTAGACAATGTACATGTTAATTAGACAATGGACATGTTAATTAGACAATGGACATGTTCATTAGACAATGGACATGTTAATTAGACAACGTACATCTCAATTAGACAATGCACATGTTAATTAGACAATGGACATGTTAATTAGACAATGTATATGTTAATTAGACAATAGAAATGTTAATTAGACAATGGACATGTTAATTAGACAATAGAAATGTTAATTAGACAATGGAAATGTTAATTAGACAATGGACATGTTAATTAGACAATGGACATGTTAATTAGACAATGTACATGTTAATTAGACAATGGACATGTTAATTAGACAATGGACATGTTCATTAGACAATGGACATGTTAATTAGACAACGTACATCTCAATTAGACAATGCACATGTTAATTAGACAATGGACATGTTAATTAGACAATGTATATGTTAATTAGACAATAGAAATGTTAATTAGACAATGGACATGTTAATTAGACAATAGAAATGTTAATTAGACAATGGAAATGTTAATTAGACAATGGACATGTTAATTAGACAATGGACATGTTAATTAGACTATGGACATGTTCATTAGACAATGGACATGTTAATTAGACAATGGACATGTTAATTAGACAATGGACATATTAATTAGACAATGTACATATTAATTAGACAATGGACATGTTAATTAGACAATGTACATGTTAATTAGACAATGCACATGTTAATTAGACAACGTACATGTTAATTAGGCAATGTACATGTTAATTAGACAATGGATATGTTAATTAGACAATGGACATGTTAATTAGACAATGGAAATGTTAATTAGACAATAGAAATGTTAATTAGACAATGGAAATGTTAATTAGACAATGTACATGTTAATTAGACTATGTATATGTTAATTAGACAATGGACATATTAATTAGACAATGGACATGTTGATTAGACAATGGACATGTTAATTAGACAACGTACATGTTAATTAGACAATGGACATGTTAATTAGACAATGGACATGTTAATTAGGCAATGTACATGTTAATTAGACGATGGACATGTTAATTAGACGATGGACATGTTAATTAGACGATGAACATGTTAATTAGACGATGGACATGTTAATTAGACAATGTACATGTTAATTAGACAATGCACATGTTAATTAGACAATGTACATTTTAATTAGACAATGGACATGTTAATTAGACAATGGACATGTTCATTAGACAATGTACATATTAATTAGACAATGTATATGCTAATTAGACAATGTACATGTTAATTAGACAATGGACATGTTAATTAGACAATGGACATATTAATTAGACAATGTATATGCTAATTAGACAATGTACATGTTAATTAGACAATGGACATGTTAATTAGACAATGTACATGTTAATTAGACAATGTATATGCTAATTAGACAATGTACATGTTAATTAGACAATGGACATGTTAATTAGACAATGGACATATTAATTAGACAATGTATATGCTAATTAGACAATGTACATGTTAATTAGACAATGGACATGTTAATTAGACAATGTACATATTAATTAGACAATGTACATGTTAATTAGACAATGTACATGTTAATTAGACAATGGACATGTTAATTAGACAATGGACATGTTAATTAGACAATGGATATGTTAATTAGACAATGGACATGTTAATTAGACGATGGACATGTTAATTAGACAATGCACATGTTAATTAGACAATGGACATGTTAATTAGACAATGGACATGTTAATTAGACAATGGACATGTTAATTAGACAATGGATATGTTAATTAGACAATGGACATGTTAATTAGACAATGGACATGTTAATTAGACAATGGACATGTTAATTAGACAATGGACATGTTAATTAGACAATGTATATGCTAATTAGACAATGTACATGTTAATTACGCAATGGACATGTTAATTAGACAATGGATATGTTAATTAGACAATGTACATGTTAATTAGACAATGCACATGTTAATTAGACAATGTACATGTTAATTAGACAATGGAAATGTTAATTAGACAATGGACATGTTAATTAGACAATGGACATGTTAATTAGACAATGGACATGTTAATCAGACAATGTACATGTTAATTAGACAACGTACATGTTAATTAGACAATGTACATGTTAATTAGACAACGTACATGTTAATGAGACAATGGACATGTTAATCAGACAATGGACATGTTAATCAGACAATGGACATGTTAATTAGACAATGGACATGTTAATTAGACAATGGACATGTTAATTAGACAACATACATGTTAATTAGACGATTGACATGTTAATTAGGCAATGTACATTAGGGGTTAATTAGGGGTCGATTTCATCCAGATTTTGTATAGCAATAAGTTGAAACCGTGAGCTCTGAATTTTGGTGCGGACTCAAAAAACAATTTGATTGGATTCATTGTACCATTGTACAGCTGAACATGTACATTAACCAACAGGTGATTCAATACTATTCAGGATGTATAATATTATGAGTAAGTCATTATATCTGTCAAAACAGTTTCAAAAAAGTCTCAGTTTAATATAAAACTTAAACCGTGTCCGACTCTGTCAATGTAACATGTTTTAAACTCAGAAAAAAACTGCTTTAAGATTTTGTAGTTTGTATCTTTGCTATTAAATAGGAGGAGTAAATGTGGCCTTCTGAAACACATGATGATATTCAGATGATGTTAATTTGATGCCCTATTTAATCATTTGGTATAACTTATTTTGTTCACACTTAGCTCCAATTAGGAGCGTACAATGTATATGCCACGATTTATGTTATAAGTCATCAAAGATTTTATTATAATGAGTGCATTTTTGTACCATTTTAAAGTGGGTGTGAAAATAATACCTTTCAGTTACTATCACGACGATTCAAAATTTGCAGAGAAGAGTTAATATTGTGAAAGGAATTTGTAATTCAGGCGAGAAGAAAGTGTTGCATTTTGGGTTGTATCAAGAATTTGTGATAGTGTTGGGTCGCATGATACGTGCTTTCACTAGGACTAATGTCCATGTACAATGATGATGACAGGTGAAATTTGAGTATTTGCATATTAGGTATCAACATACCCTACTGTATCAATTTGTTGTCATACACTTTCCCAAGTAAATCTGTGTAAATATAAGACTAGTCAAACTGTCAGCCATAAGACTATTGTTTAATTTGTGTACCCTGCTGGAAGCATCCCCTGTATCAACGGGAACTTACTTCTCAACGACCATACATACTCCCTCACAATGAACAGTAACAGATACTGTAAAAATCTGTTATGTATAACTTTTTATACTCCAATAAAAATCTTTTAAATACAAAAAAAAGAAGAAGGAGGGAACACCGGAAAGTTCTCATCTGTAAGACCCAGTGATATTGGTTAAGTTGTAGTTAAGAAACATTTCTTTACTTATTACCCTCAGATGAGCCTGAGTGTTCGAGCCTTGTGGCAACAATGAATGCTAATGATCCAGACAAAGGTAATGAGTTGCTGTATGAAATCACTGGTATCAAAGCTACGAATGAAAGCGGAGATGACGTAACTGGTAAAGATTTCCAGTTTTGCATCAGTCCTTCAAATGGTTCTGTTTATGTAAATGAGTCTCTGGATCGAGAGGAAGTTGAAATATTTCATTTAGATATCTTTGTAAAAGATAGAAATGCAGCCAGTCATCTCCCTGATCAGAATGACACAGGTATGTCATCTCTCCTATCTGTGAAAGTGGTTTAATAATGCCGTACAAATATACATTGTTTAATGCTTGACGCATGAACGTTATTTTAAGATTTCAAATTTTATGGACGAAGTCTTCTATAGATATTTGTTATTTGATGGTAGTGTTGTTGATAAATTAATTGCAAATAGTGACCGACGGCCATCACTGATTAGTTCTTTTTAATTGGTCTCAAGACAGACAAGGTCACATTCAAATGATGTACATGTAGCTATGTAAAAGGAATCCAGAGTAGTTACCTTGTAAAAAACCACGGAAATAATTAAAACGAATAAAAATGTGTATTCACGTACTAAATGTTTATACGCTATAATAAATGACACAACAAAATAAAGAAATCAAAGTTGAACACCCATGTCACATATCTGAGTGTTTTCGTGTCAACAAATCAGGACTCTATCAGCGACCATTTTGTATTTTTACTGATAAATTTGTGTATCAGATTTTTCTAACTTGTGTGTTTTTGAACGATAATATACTGTAATATATATATGGATATAAATGTCTAAATCAACAGATTGACATTTGACCGGATGATACTCGTCAATAATTTACTCATTATCTGTTAACCCTTTTTCAAAATTGACACTGCACACATCAATTTTTCCTTTAGCTACATTGGAAGTGAGAGTCACCGATGTGAATGATAATCGTCCTGTATTTGTAATCAGCGATTCATGTGTGTCATACTATTGTGGAACGATCCCGGAAGAGAATCGTGATGTCATATATACTGACGTCAGAGCCATAGATCCAGATAAAGGCAATAACGGGATAGTGGAATATTATATTAATGAGACAGATCATTTCCAAATCAACAAGCTTACAGGTATGTTTAATTTCAGCCATTGAGAAACGATATTATTGGTACATTTGTCTTTAGACCCCTAGTAAGTGGATGGGGTGTTCCTCACATATCTCCTTGCCAAACTGTACGAATGCAAAGACACGCACAGGCACAGAACACATACACAGACATACGCAGGCGGAGACAGGGACATACAGACACAGACACAGACACAGACACACACACACACATGTAAGGATGAAGGAGTCTCAATTTGGAGAACAGTGCTCAATTCAATATTAGTAGCAGAACATTATCTGAGGAATTAGTTGGTCACAATCTTTAGACAATTGGTTGCACTTGGCAATGTCTGTTTGTTCACTAGTTGAACTAGTCCATTTTTGAAAATGTTTTGTTAGGTAGAATATAAATGACTTAATCTCAATATTATCAACCATTGGATGTATGGAGTCATAAATTGGTGAACTTGTATGTATACTTGCACACATATCATACCGTATGGAACACATATCATACCGTATGGAACACAGTAAACAAAACCTGTCACGGTGTATTTTTATAAGTGTTTGAACTATTTTACCTTCTATAACAGAACGTTATGGTATGTGTCTGTCTGTCTGTCTGTCTGTCTGTCTGTCTGTCTGTCTGTCTGTCTGTCTGTCTGTTTGTTTGTTTGTTTGTTTGTTTGTTTGTTTGTTTGTATGTCTGTCTGTCGTATAATCTTAATGATCATAATGTTTTTATTTTTGTTGTAGGTGTTATATCCATCAAACATGTCATAGATCGTGAAGTGTCTGACCAACTAAATATCACCGTTCTTGCCAAAGACAAGGGGGAGCCATCTTTATCAAATGATGTTCTGGTTTATTTTGACATTACTGATATCAATGACAACGAGCCTGAGTTTGTCAACTTGCCAAACAACATTACGATATATGAAAATGCAACCATTGGTAGTACAGTGTTTATAGTGTCTGCTATTGATGCCGATGTTGATAACCATGCAGTCATAGAGTATTCTATTAATAGTGCTGGCAACACTGCTGGTGCGTTTAACATTGATAAGACCACAGTAAGTAGCATCCTTACAATTGTTGACTAGCTTAGTTAACCATACAATCATTATCATTGTTAATTAGAGATTACTGTGATCATAACTTCATTTATTCAGTGGTGGAACTAAAATTTTTGAACTAAAGCAACCCAATTAGGGTCACGGATCTTAATGTGAATAGGCAGGTAAATGAGGTAATTTTATAATTCGTCATTTACATCTTGTGTATTTCTGTAACATCTCAAGACATGATCCTCTCTGCCTCGAGAGTTACCTTCTTAATTTTATTTCATTTTCAGGGCGTTGTCTATGTTAATAATGACCTTGATAGAGAAATCCTTGAAACATATGACCTCACAATCACCGCAACTGATAATCCTAGCCAATCTCCGAACCTGAAAACATCAGCCGTGGTAGGTAATAACTATATAGTGATTACATAGTACTATTCAACATAGGTCTTTGCTGAGTCGAGTATAACACGGATGACACAATTGCAAGGATACGAGTCGAAGGCAGAGGTGACAAAACTCTTATGCCACTCCGGTGTCTATATGACTATATGAAAAATGTATTGATGGAAGAAAGGGTAAAATTATGGTGATTCTGAATGTGTTTACGTTATAATTTAAGGCCCACAGAACCCGGATATACATACGATATATTTTGTATTTGAACACAGTTGAGCTTACATATAGCATAACAGACATCAACAATGGCCTGCATAGAAGATTAAGACTGTCAATATCAAGACTGGGGTGCGGAGGGGATGGGCGATGGATGAGATAGATTGACACTTGTGATTGATTTGATAGGTAGACAGCATAATTACCATATATAGAGTAAATATTCTGACACAATTGGATTTTGACAATTTGTTGTACCTCGGACCGGACCACCATACGTCTGAGGTTGTACCTGACACACTACTGCTAAATTATATGAATCATCAAAATCCACATATCTTCATTCATATACTTCGTATCATATTAATGATTTTTTTTTATTAAGATTAACATTTCAGTGTTGAAACAGTTGTATAGCCAAGGTATAGAAAAGCTTGGTAATGCAAGATAAATGTAATAAAAACACACAAATTTAAATTGAAATGCGTCGGCATGATCATGATTAAAGACATATTAACCAAACCATATATACGATAGGAGTTTTGTATAATTGTTTTAGTTGGTGAGAGCTGTCACACCTTCTTTATTGTGATGTACATTACGTGTCATTATCTTTGCTATTTAGTTAACAGTACAACTTTTAGATGTGAATGATAATCCTCCAAGATTTACCACACTGGAATACAGCACTGAAACAAGGGAAGACGAGATAGTCAATACAAATATAATCAGTGTAACAGCAACAGATGAGGATTTAATTGAAACTGATATTACGTACAGCATTGGTGACAGGAATGATTCCACTCCACATGGATGTAAGTACTTTCTATGCTGCTGTTTTCTTCTTCTTTTTAAAACATTTGTATTGCAGTTGTGAGAATTATCTAAGTTTCACAGCAAGATAGAAATTCTCACAACGATATCTACCTAGAGCATTATTCTGCCATGTGTGTCAGCATTTACTGGTCAAGAAAGTAAGAATTTATCTATTTGTACGTCAAAGCTGACATGGTCTAAAATAACATTTGAATATATAACATTACTGAATTCTCTGTTATACACAATCTAACCAATTATTTATGCAAATTATATTATTTATTCAGCCGGGGTTATTTGTTTTACTACAGTCATGGAGTCTGTGGATTTGGATGGACTTGCACCGTGATTCTGTTGCTAGACATCTGTCATCTTGTCTATCGATATTAATTCTACATTTTATCACATAGTTCTCAGTGAAACCTTGCGAAATTCAACAGTTATTTTCATTGCGTTGCCCATCTGGAAAACGACTCCAAATTGTTCAGATGTTCCAATTATCATACCAGTCTCATATGTAACTCTTTAACAATCAAAATCAACAGTTTCCCTACATATAAACTCTTTCGACTTTTGAAGTTAAAAATAAACAAGGGACAAATACATGGTTTTGTACTATAGCGATGTTACTGTTCTTTACTTTTCAGATTTGTTTAAAATAGAGCCTGGTACAAATGATGGCGTACAGATAGGAGTTGTTAAAGTGAATAGGTCATTGACAAGTCAGCATGGATTTTATTTCCTGGAGCTGATAGCTACTGATAGTGGTAAACTGTCTTCTAGTGCATCATTGATAATTGAAGTGTTTGATATCAATGATAATGCACCCGTGTTTATATCAGTTAAGATTGGTGACAGCACGATAAATCTAAATGGAAATACCACTGTTAGAGTTCATGTGACTGAGGTAGGTTTGCAATGATTCTCAGTCTTGATTGAATATACAAGTGACATCAATTTTCCTTGCAAATCTATCACGTTAATTGAGTGCATGTTGTTTGATTAATGCATTTCAACACAACTTGGCTCAATATTCAATACTACGTGAGATATGTGGGATAATTGGTTAAAGTGTTCCTACAGCTGGTGTCTGCATAGTCGTTATGAGATGCAAACAGTTCAATACAGTGTCAAATTATAAGAACCAGAACCAAATCCCCAAAGGTAGGCTTGCCAAATAGTTTGGCCAAATAGGGTACAGATAATATGAATTGTGCACATTAATATACTATTACAAATATTCATACCTTGATTGAGTCAATGATGACTCTTTACATTGGGATGTCAAGGACAGAGTAGAGAAATGTACAAATTGAATGAAAACACCCTGAATATTCCAAATTGGCCACTAGCTGTAACTGGGGTGTTATTTTTGTGTCCAGACAACCAACATTACATTATTAAACTACCAATAATCAGACATTATACATGTTATTAGGGCCTGGTTTATCCATAAATAGTACAGTAATAAGTTGAAATCGTGATTCTTTGGGTTCTGATTTTTGAGTGGAACACAATTTAATTGACTGGATTGCATCATACTATGTGTACAGCTATACAAATATATATTTAGTCACTGATGATTCTTGCTGTGTATGGTGTATGATAATACACCTAAGTCATTATATCTAGCAACCAGTTAAAAAAACCCATTTCAGTTGCAGCTAGTGTAGCTATGACGTCAATTCTTGAAAAGAAACATCTGCAAACGTAGTGTATTCTATTCGTCTTACTTAGGATACCTCGGATTACAGTGGCTCTTCTCGACATCTGTGCACCGTACATGCCAAAGATGATGATAAAGGACAGAATGGTAATATTACTTACACTTTCCGTGAAGATGTCGATCCAAGCTTTAACTATTTCGACGTGGCTAAAGTGTCAGGTGATATCTCCATTAAAGGTGGTCATACCATAGACAGAGAAGTCATCGAGAAATATCCGGTAAGGTGTCGAAATTACGGTGTTTACCATCTACCAGTGACTCCTATGTTATTATATGTATTTGACCATGGGTGACAATGATGCATTGATTTATATTATTGTACAATCAAAACCAGGATTAATTTACAGAGTACAATGTAATAAAAATGTAGCGTTAGATTGATATACAGTCAAGGTAAAGTTAGAAACTACATTAATACTTTCTGTACCAAAATGTAAGCATACATGACTCTCATCATGAAAGCCTATAATCATTACATTAAAAAAAGAAAATATTGCTCAGAGATAATTAAATATTAGATATATACAAAACAGGCTTGTAAATCTTTAATTTCAAAAATAATTTTTAAGGCGATTGTTAAAAAGGTAGCTTAGTTAAATTCTGTTGATTGTAGCAAGAAACCCCTGGTGTTGACAACTTTTCGCAGTTGTCATGAGTTGTTATGGAAACCATAAACTGTTACAGGGTGCTTTCATTGATGACATCACCGTTCAGTTTGTAATCTACCGATAATCATTTACGTGGACCGATGTGTAGATTATTGCATGGTGTAGCAATGTGTACTTTGATATCAGATGTCCTAATAGTTTACTATCAAATACAGTAATACAAACTACTGTTAGTTTGTATTTGTGTACAGCTGAAATTAGTAATTTATGTGAGATATAACGTTTGTTAACTACACGGAGCCAACGCTACCGTCACGTATACTGTGAATGATAACACTATGGCAACGGATTTATTGATATTGATATTTTCATAGCTCTACATCCTGGCCACAGACAATGGTGTACCAAATCAACTGTCAGCTGAATTAGCTTTACAGGTTATTGTTGATGACATAGATGACAATGAACCAACATTCCAGAGAGACAAAGTAAGTTAAAATGAATTCGGAATGATATACAATTGAACAATTGTTTCAGTTCTCGTGTATGTTCGACGTTTATTACCATTGATTTATCAGTATTGAAGAATGATTCACTTTCGTTGTAGGTAATGAGAGATCGCTTTGTAGGCCAATACGCAAAACCTTCAACGTTAAGCGTACATTTGCTACTAGAATTAGTAGTTGATAATAAATAACTTTGTAGATATGAAAAAGCGGTGTGTGTTCTAAGTCGTGCAATTTGTGCTAACTTTGCGACTGATTCGAAGGTAAGAATGCATTTGTCTTTTAGTTTACTATAACTTAATAAGAGTATAGCTTTTGACTAAACTTTCACATGCACTAAATGCGCATGCAAAAAGACAAAAAACAACAACACACAAGCAAGCAAGCAAGCAAGCAAGCAAACAAACAAACAAACAAACAAACAAACAAACAAACAATACATACATACATACAAAAACATCGGTTATAATACTAGTTGGAAAACTACATTTTGAGAATTATCTATTATTTTGAGAATTAATACTTCATAACAACCAAGCAATTTTCAAAATAAATGAACAGTTGAAAGTAAGTCTTGCATGTCGAGGAAACAGAGTGAAAAATAGTTTTTGTATTATTTTTGCAATATCAACATAAATGTAGACTCACATTCGGACATTTCATAAAGTCAATTGTTGTACGAAACAGTTATTATTGTTACTTACTGTAAAAAATTGATTAGCAAATTTACCTAAAATAACCCACTCAGTAAAATGACACCGAACCAAGGGAGTAGTTTTACCAGCACTTTTGATTATATAAAGACAATCATTAGCATTTTGTTTAATAGTTAATAAGTGGTTCTTTTGTTAGGAAATTCATTTAATCAGTACGGGTTCCTACGTGAATTGTGTGTTGAATGTTGGTTTATATGTCACACGAATTTCAAAACGGATACCAATACAGTAGGTTTGCTTTCTCAAAAATCACATTACAAAGAATTGCCTGCTTATAATTTCAACTTAAAAATTATGTTTAATATTTTGTCTACCAGTGATGCACCTACATCATCAAAATTGTCTATTTTGGTCTTAGGATGGTATGCCAATCCCTGATATTCTAGACATAATAGAGGAACATGACTATGATGGTCAAAGTATCGGTAATGTCACTAAAGCTGATGATTTAGATATTGGAGACAATGCTGTCAACTATTACTTCATTATTGGTTTGTATATAATCATTCTCATCGGACCTGTATGTTGGGGGTGGGGATGGGGTTGGGATGGGGTGGGGTGTGGGTGGGGATGGGGTGGGGATGGGGTTAAAGGAAACCAAGAAGGTAATTTATGTGTAGATATACACACTGTAGGTGAAGTGTCCATCTATGCCGTGTATGTAATGATAGAGAAACTTTTACATAACATAACATAGCAAATATACAAACTGATGTACATGTACATACAATGTACCAGTTAATATTAAAATATTTGACACATGGAAAGAATTGGAAGGGAAACGTGTAACTATAGTTTTAAAAGTACTTGGATGATGTATACTGGAATTTGATACGTGTACTTGAAACCAAATAAATAATCTACCTTAACTTAAGTGATAATATCTCAAAATGATCTCAATAACTCTTTAGTTATATTATTATCATACTTTGTAATTGATAATAGGGAGCTTTAGGTAATTATGATGGGGAGGGGGAAATTAAGCCTGCCACATAAAATGTGACCCTCCCCCTATTCCATTTTCTAAAAAGTGTCCCTCCCTCAATTTCCTTTCTCTAAAACATGACCCTCATTTTGTTCAAATATTTCAAAACTCATTGCTGTCAGAGGTGAAAAGTGACACTATGCCCAGAATCAAAGGTATATATAAAGGACTCGATCCCACTGCTGCCACCACATGGCAATTTCAAAGACATTAGTTGTTTTACACTATGTTAATACAACCACAGTGAATTATACGAAGATCTGCGAAGGAACTACTTTAAATGATTTCCATGTTTTGATTGGCTAAGCTGAAGGCCAGAATTCCCAGGGACTAGAAGGGTGTACGACTGACATTGTCGAGACCTAGGTCAACATCTCCAATCCATTCCGTTTTTACACTATCTTACCAACTTTGTTCCTCGTCTCTCATGCGAGATGCACTCCTCTCCTCATACCACAACTAACAATTTATTTACTGAGTGATTGTCAGCAGTAATTTGACTTTTAAGTTGTGATGTTACTGCAAATGGTGGTGGAATGGTGGCAGTGTTGGCATGTTTAATGGTGGCAGCGGTGGGATGTGGAATATTGCAGCTGTGGCATGTGGAATGGTTGCAACTGTGGGACGTCAAAATCACAAAATGATGAAAAGTTTGATAATACAATGTGTCAAAGTAAAATTTGACACTTCCCTAATATATTTTCTCTAAAATGCGACACCCATATCCTCCTGGCCCGCCCCATTACTATTACTGAAGGCTCCATAATTTTAGACACACATATTTGTAGGACAAAATGCAGTGAAACAATATTTAAGATGTTTATATTTGATTTTAGAATCTAAAGAATATATATTTAATGTATTCAAAATATCCCCATTTCTATTCTTTTCATTATGCAATGTCAGCTGGAGATGAGTTTGGGAGATTTACCTTGGATAAAGTCAGCCGTAGAATATATGTTAATGATGCAGTCATTGACCGAGAAGATATCTCAATCTATAATCTAGTCGTGAAGGCGGATCCCAGCCCAGACTGGAATGGCATCCAGAAAACAATTATATCTAATGATGATACTACCGATTGGACTGACACAACACTGCATCTTGTTACTATCAACGTTATTGACATCAATGATAATGGTCCTATCTTTAAAAAGACAGATTACACGACAGGTGAGTACATGGTCGAGGAGAAAATGATTCAATATTTATTATTGGTCAAAGTCCCCATTCTCTTCGTTTATTCCGATCATCATGTAGCATTTATCTATGTCGATGGCAAAAATGAAAGGCTTTATCATCCTGCAGCCAGTCCACATTTTTTGGTATAATCAGATCACTTTGCACTGCCGCTATACTGTTTACTGTCAATGGAGGGCGGGCTGTAGAGCCGATGAAAGTGACTTTTCTTAGTTTATCTAAACAAAAATATTGTGAGTTTCATCAACAATAAAGAAGTATTGACATTACCTCAAACACAGATCCAAATCAATGTATAGAGTGACTACTGATTAAAAGGTGATGATTTAAATGCTATTTCTTGATGTAAGTTTCCCCAATATGGTAATGATAAACGCAAATGAATAAGTAAAAATGTGTAAAGATCCATAATTAGTAAGTGGCCAGTACAGCTTTCACTTATAACATTGTAGATTTAGATAAATATTAATACTTGTATATTGATATTGTGTATATAAATAATTGTATGACAACAGTGTCCAGTGTCTAGATCTATGTAATCAAGTAATCGACAATTATATTCATTCTTTGTCTCATTATAGCAGGGTAGTGTTATAATTATGTTTCAGTAAATCATCTTTCTTTGACACTTGTTGTATATAATAAATTGTTATATAAGTAGTACTTTCAAGAACCCAT
>NC_135554.1:3840474-3950474 GCF_964340395.1 Glandiceps talaboti
TATATGCAATTGTCATGGGGAGGGACATGTTTTACAAAAAGGGACAAAGGGGAGGGTCACTTTTTACAAATGGAGAATGTGGGAGGGTCATGTTTTACTTAACAGACCATGTGTGATTTCCTCCGCCCCCCCTGTAAATACTGACGGCTTCCTTATCAGGTTGGTTGTTCGTCACCGAAATATCTGTCGCGTAGACTGACGAACTGATATGTAGATCCACGTTGACACATTTTTGATGATCATAAATGGTTATAATTTGAAGATTTTATGCAACAAATGACTGTGAAATAGATCGAGTGGATGGACGGATAAGTATATTTGGTATTGAACACACAATACGACATTGTAACATTGAGCAAGGCGGGATGCTGAGAAGAAGTTGGTATCTGAAAAACGTCGTCCAAGACTGCCTCATCTCTTCATGTTTTCTGTTGTGTTTAGAGTAAATTGTTACATACACGTGTACCCTCATGACAAACAAATACTATGCATTTTACAAAAGGAATGCAAGAATAAAATGGTCGTTTTCTCTATATGCAGTGAATTGGAGAATATACTTGGAGCTCGGTGCAATGCAGATACAATCGTGGTTAATGAGAATGCACAGCCTACTGTTCCTATGTAAGTTGTAATTAAACAGCAGATGAATGTGAGTGTGCGTCGTATGTATGTATGTATGTATGTATGTATGTATGTATGTATGTATGTATGTATGTATGTATGTATGTATGTATGTATGCATGTATGCATGTCTGCATCTGTACCCTACGAGAGGGGGTGAATGACTCGATGTATCATTTTGTTGATAATACAGCAGGAATACCCACAAAGAATCTTCTTTTGGTTAATATTAATTCACGAACATTTTCCCTTTGTTTAGTACTGACATGTTAGTCCATTGCGTTGACCCTGAGACGAATGAAATCAAGGATGTAGATACAATGATAGAGTGAGTATATTCAAATAATCTTTACGAATTATCCATTTACATAGACAAGCTCATCTTCTTCGACTATAACTACATATGGTGCTTGTAAGCCAGGTTAACATATCATACACATGGATTATATTTTGGCACTGGCAGAAGTATTTATGTGTTTGTATATGTTTAATAACTCATGTCATGTATCATTTAAGTAATGTTATTTAGGTGGGCACGGTTTTAGACGTTTTTGCTACGAGCTACTGAGATGAATGAAATGAAACAAAACAATGTATTATTAATATATTGTCTTATTTCTCATTTACAGCTCACTCGACAAACATGAAGGCAGTCTACGTCAACAATACAAGGTCATTGAAATTAATGTAAGTATCACAATATCGCGATGTGATGATATCTTGCAGCGACACTATATTTTCTTTTCTTACATGTAACCATTTCGAAGTAGCCCGTGGTGCCATACTACAGCCGTGGACTTAAATCTTTGTTCTATCACTTGAGAAATACTGGGATTTTTGAAATTCAAACTATTAGATTACTTCTAGCCCCTTGACACAATGTGAACACGTCAATAATCGTTGATATTAACCAGACACAAACAATGCATTGTTACTTACATGCAGTTTGCCACAGGTTGGTTGTTCGACAAAGGTAGTATGCATAACGAGTACTAGGTACCGTAAAATACTGGGTACCTGGTCAGTTTTAGTTAGACAGGATTAAAATGGAACGCCACTCGAGGAAATGAAGGCATTTTTGTAAACTTTGGGTTATAGAGAGTCATTTTATTATTTTCTATCACTTACAATTTACGCGCGATTGCCGAGAAATACAAAGTGACAATTATTGGCCATCCGTTGTTTAGAGTTATAGCCTCGTTGGGATAGCCTCATAAATATGAAATGGCTTTCCTACATATTCATGAGTAAAGAACAAAATTAATGCACATTGAATATTCACGAGTTGCCTTGCCTTTGCTGCCTAGTTCATTTACACAATTTCCACTCATGACTCGACGGCATTTGTACTTTAGGCTTCGGTCAGAATTTACGGGGGGAGAAATTATTTGTCAAAAAAAATACGCAGGCCTCCGTTCGCACTCTCAAAAAAGTTCTTGCCTCCCCCTCCCCGAAATGAACCCAAGAAGTTTCGTAGCCCCTCTCCTGGCTACGCATATGTTAATATGTAATTATACAGTACCCCCCCCCCCCACTTCAGAGATGTAGAGTATGGTACACTACATTAATCTAAAAGTGGCAATCAACTTCAGTGTCCATACATAACATGTGGAGAGGTTTCTTTCAAATAGATGTGGGCTTTGTGAAGAAGTTCTCACGTTGGGTTGTAACCTGTACTTGGAAATATTTAGCTAGCAGGGTGTTCTCTTTCAATCTTGATTCTGGGCAGAAACCCCCAATGATAGCCACTAGGGAGGATGTGGGAGGGGAACACCCCCACCCACGGTAAGCACACACATATATATATATAGCTATCAGAGAGCGATACAGACAGACACACACACACACGTACAGACAGAGGAAGGCATACAGCTGTCACCCAACTAATCACTGAATATAGGTTACAGCAGTTGTTGCGGCGAAGCCGCGAGAAAATTTTAATTGTATACTCGGTAAACGACCGCTCCTGAGGTTTAATTTGGTTCAAATCATGTGACAAATATTTTCACCCCCCTTTCAGACAATTAGAATTTTCATGCCCCCTCTTTGAACCCTAATTTTTTTTTAAATGTTCCCAATCCCCTGGCCGTAAATTCTGATCACAGCCTTACTCACGACTATACAGGGTCAGCCATTCTATATAATTCATGAGGCTATACACTGAGCCCCCATGAGACAACGCGTGGCCGATACTAAGGGCTTCTAGTGACCACTAAACAACAGAGGGCCAACAATTGTCAGTTCCTGTTTCTCTGCAATCGCCCATAATGTAAGTGAAATAAAATCATAATAAAATGACTCTCTTTAAACCAAGTTGACAACAATGCCTTTATGACCTTGAGTTGCGTTCCCTTTAAAGTAGTTGTTATCGTTCAGTCAAGATACCATACAGGACAGCTTAAGGTGCCTTATCACTTCCAGTCAAAGAGATAAAGGGCCTATCATGTTACGTTGATTTGAGAAAACATATCAGGGAATAATGTAGTCATAACTGGAAAGGCATGATTTATGGAAAGTCTGTCAGATTAATGTCAACTTTGAACTTTGTGACTGATCTTCAAGTTCTGCGAGGCACGTTATATGTTGTAACACATTAAATTGAATTACGTCAGATTTAATGTTTATTGTCGAAAAGGATAGTCTGGTCACAATTATATATTGTTTTCCAGCGTGCTGTGCCACATACAACCGCATTGGATAATTTGAAATACGTTGTTATGGTAATGGGTATTGTGATTTTTGCACTCGTCCTCTTCGTTCTCATCCTGGCAGGTTGTCATTACATAATGAGACGCAAGTAAGTCAACATGTACCATGTTCCAACATGTCTGACCTAAGGGCAGGAATATATATATATATATATATATATATATATATATATATATATATATATATATATATATATATATATATATATATATATATATATATATATATATATATATAACGGCCCACGGAATCTACCATATTGTATTTGGTATTTAAGAGAGAGAGAGAGAGAGAGAGAGAGAGAGAGAGAGAGAGAGAGAGAGAGAGAGAGAGAGAGAGAGAGACAGAGAGAGAGAGACAGAGAGAGAGAGAGACAGAGAGACAGACAGAGAGACAGAGAGACAGAGAGAGAGACAGAGAGACAGAGAGACAGAGAGAGAGAGAGAGAGAGAGTATTACATGTCACCTTAATTTCATCAATTGTTTGATAAGCGTATTTAAGCAGAGAATTCAAATGAGAGAAAATATTTGTCTTGAAGCAAACGACGCCCATAAGTTAGGTAGACATCGAAATGATTATCTAATATCGAAGTCCTGAGAATAATTTATTTATTTGTCAGTGAGCTTGTGTCTTTGTGTGTGTGTGTGTGTGTGTGTGTGTGTGTGTGTGTGTGTGCGTGCGTGCGCGCGCGCGCGCGTGTGTGTGTGTGTGTACGCGCCTCTCTCTGTGTGTGCATGCGTGCTTGTGACTCATGTTTATTGTTGAACATGTCATTTCTAAATTTGTAGGTACAAGACAAAACTGAGAGCAGAAAGAGCCGGAGCATTTGATGTCGGGGACTTTAAACCTAATCAAGAAAACGGTGTACCAGGCACCAATAGGTTCAAAAGTGAAGGGTATGTTGTTGTTTATTCACATTCCATTTCCTATGGTTATTTAACTATTATGTACAATTCGTAGAATCTATTCATTTGACTGGTCAAGACATTTTGGTTTTCAGCCATATAAACCTCAACTGAAGAACTTTATTTTGAACTTATTTATCTGTGATTCGTTGATTTTGACACTGCCTTCAGGTCCCTTTATCCTTTACGGAAAGTACACGAATATTGCTGACGAAATGAAGGCTTTACTGCATAATTAGTAAATAGTTACTATTGTAGGCACTTAAAACATCTCTCATTGCTATTGTAAATATTTTCAGATCCAACCCTTTGTGGAACAATGCAGAAGCCAATATCTATGCTGACCAAGGAGAACCGGAGTAAGTGTAGATGTATCAAGTGTTAAACCTGCATGATTTACCTTTGGTTAACTGCAGACTACTTATCAAGAGACATTGCAATATTATAATTTGATTAAAAATTGAAACATTTAGCATAGATTGGATGATCAGCATAGCTGGCGTCATCATGACGGTTTCGTAAGTATTGCAAAAAGTCAGAGAAATGAAGAGAAAACCGAAAGGAAAAATAAGGAATTTAGAGTCCACCCATCTATTGCTACGATAATTTACATTAGGATAAAACTTCTTATAAATAATTTATTCACATTAACATGCACGCTAACAACCCTACCTTCCTTACATGGCTAACACCTTGTCACTTCTTTTCTTCAGTTTGTTTTGACACAACTGGTAAATATCGGCATACGACATCTACATTTTGAGCCCCCATGTTCTTCAAAGATAACCATAACTTTTCAATTCATAAAGTTGAACATGAATAATGCAATCATGCGAAAAGTCTTGAAAATAATTTAGAAGCCAGTATGAAGTCACTGACAAAATAAATTTGATTTTCATTTTGATTATTCCCAGTAAAAATTCACTGGACGAAAATGAAGTTGGACCAGAGATAAATGAAGAAGAGCAAGAATTCACCATCGATTTTAATAATGATGACTACGATATATACAAAATACCACCTAACTACACTGGTCCCGAAGACATGTTAACTGCCGTGATTGGTGAACATGATCGCGCTAAGCAAGCAAAGTTTGGGATCGATATTGGTGAAATGGATGTGACGGCTGTATAACGATGCTCATAGCAAACTGTATCAGTCTTCTGTATGGTACACTGACATGACAAAACAGACAATGGTACAGTGACATGACAAAACAGACTATGGTACAGTGACATGACAAAACAGACTATGGTACAGTGACATGACAAAACAGACTATGGTACACTGACATGACAAAACAGACTATGGTACAGTGACATGACAAAACAGACTATGGTACAGTGACATGACAAAACAGACTATGGTACACTGACATGACAAAACAGACTATGGTACAGTGACATGACAAAACAGACTATGGTACAGTGACATGACAAAACAGACTATGGTACACTGACATGACAAAACAGACTATGGTACACTGACATGACAAAACAGACTATGGTACAGTGACATGACAAAACAGACTATGGTACAGTGACATGACAAAACAGACTATGGTACACTGACATGACAAAACAGACTATGGTACAGTGACATGACAAAACAGACTATGGTACACTGACATGACAAAACAGACTATGGTACAGTGACATGACAAAACAGACTATGGTACAGTGACATGACAAAACAGACTATGGTACACTGACATGACAAAACAGACTATGGTACACTGACATGACAAAACAGACTATGGTACAGTGACATGACAAAACAGACTATGGTACAGTGACATGACAAAACAGACTATGGTACAGTGACATGACAAAACAGACTATGGTACAGTGACATGACAAAACAGACTATGGTACACTGACATGACAAAACAGACTATGGTACACTGACATGACAAAAAAGACAATGGTACACTGACATGACAAAACAGACCATATGGCTCCGACAAGACAAAACAGACTATGGTACACTGACATGCAACAGACTGTACGGTTTAATAATACAGACTGTATAGCACACTGACAAAACAAACTGTGTGGCACATTGACAAAACAGACTGTATGGCACACTGACAAAACAAACTGTGTGGCACATTGACAAAACAGACTGTATGGCACACTGACAAAACAAACTGTGTGACACATTGACAAAACAGACTGTATGGTACATCGACAAAACAGACTGTATGGCACACTGACAAAACAAACTGTGTGGAACATTGACAAAACAGACTGTATGGTACACTGACAAAACAGACTGTATGGTACATCGACAAAACAGACTGTATGGCACACTGACAAAACAAACTGTGTGGCACATTGACAAAACAGACTGTATGGTACACTGACAAAACAGACTGTATGGTACATCGACAAAACAGACTGTGTGGTACATTGACAAAACAGACTGCATGGTACACACTGACAAAACAGACTGTATGGTACACTGACAAAACAGACTGTATGGTATACTGACAATTTGAAACAGACTGTATGGTACATTGACAAAACAGACTGTATGGTACACTGGCAAAACAGACTGTGGTACACTGACAAAACAGACTGTATGGTACACTGACAAAACAGACTGTATGGTACATCGACAAAACAGACTGTGTGGTACATTGACAAAACAGACTGTATAGTACATTGACAAAACAAACTGTATGGTACATTGACAAAACAGACTATGTGGTACATTGACAAAACAGACTGCATGGTACACTGACAAAACAGACTGTAATGTACACTGACAAAACAGACTGTGTGGTACATTGACAGAAAAGACCGTGTGGTACATTGACAAAACAGACTGTATGGTACATCGACAAAACAACCTGTATGGTACACTGACAAAAGAGACTGTATGGCACACTGACAAAACAGACTGTGTGGTACACTGACAAAACAAACTGTATGGTACATCGACAAAACAGACTGTATGGTACACTGACAAAACAAACTGTATGGTACATCGACAAAACAAACTGTATAGTACACTGACAAAACAGACTGTATGGTACACTGACAAAACAGACTGTATGGTACATCGACAAAACAGACTGTATGGTACACTGACAAAACAAACTGTATGGTACATCGACAAAACAAACTGTATGGTACACTGACAAAACAGACTGTATGGTACACTGACAAAACAAACTGTATGGTACATCGACAAAACAAACTGTATGGTACACTGACAAAACAAACGGTATGGTACATCGACAAAACAAACTGTATGGTACACTGACAAAACAAACTGTATGGTACATCGACAAAACAAACTGTATGGTACACTGACAAAACAGACTGTATGGTACACTGACAAAACAGACTGTGTGGTAAAATGACTTGTCAATATTCAAGATTTACATTGATATATGCAAAGACCATACTTTGTACATAGTCCTTAGTATTCTGTTAATTGTACATTACGTTGGAAATTATCAAAGAATTGCTTTACAAAGACAGGCTGGATTCATTGTTTTTTAATGTAATGTCGACAGCACAGACACTACCTGCTTTACTATTTCACCTTACCTGCCGATTATACAGTCTGGTGGCAACATGACAGATACATTTACATCGTACCAGATTATTGCAATTTTATAGCCAACAAATATGAACATTTCAATCAATTCCACGAAATCAGATACACTATATCAAGAAAGAAACCTCATAAGAACTAATAAGTACAAATCGTCTTGTCATGCTACAAGAAACTAATGGTAAAAGCAACCTTGTAAAAGAGATTAATTCACTTTCTGGGGTGGGTGGAGGTGGATGGTTGGGGTGGGGTTGTTTGAAGACAAAAACCTACAAGTTGGAAAAATGAAGATTAAGTATGCAATGATATTTTACAGCCATTCTGAAACCAGTTAATATTGGCAGCATATGACACATTTTCTAAGGATAAATATATTTGATTTCTAATGTACTTACAATAAATTAATATCCCAAACTTACAAAAGTTATGTATACTCCAGAAAATCTTTAAAGTGCTAATAGTTTGTTGCTTATATTGCATATCAGAATTAAAATACAGAACATTTTACTCTTCCAAATATGGCAGTAATTATGTTATGATATGGAATGACAGTGTACGGGAGGTATCTTATCAATGTTGATCCATGTATTTCATGTCGAACATTTCTGTAGGTTTCTGCTCCATATACAAAGTTAACGTACAAATGACTATAAATAAGTATGTTTTACCTGTCACAGTGATTACCATAGATACGAATGGATCCATGGTTTACAGTTATGAGCATGTCTGGAAAAGTGAAAGGTAATTGTTTTGTTAATGGTTGGATGTATAACGATTGGGTCAAATGTTTTACTAAACACACCCTGGTATCTTTATCTTTTGATATGCCATTACGAAATAATGAAATAAACGTAACTCATATCAAATATCAACATATTGCCCCAGGGATAATTACGCCCAATTTGTGTATACATTATTCTGCACATAGTAAATCTTGGCACTTTGTGTAAAAGCTATTCAAGTGAAATATACCCTTGCGAAGTACCAACCATCAAAATTATACGTATGCAGTATAATTTTGAATAAATAATACAAATCTTAAGGGGTCCATTTATCTCATACAGCAGTAACATTTTCTTTGGTTGGTAATGAGCACGATGACCGGCCATTTTCGTTTGGTTGCTGACCCAACACACCAGCTTAACAACTGGCTACCATCCAACCATCAACTACCAGTTAGTTTGGCTACTCACCCAACACACCAGCGCGACAACTGGCTAGCAATGAACCATCAACTACCATTTATTTTGGCTACTTACCCAACACACCAGTACAATAACTCACTACCATCAAACCAGCAACTACCAGTTAGTTTGGCTACTCACCCAACACACCAGCAAAACAACTGGCTACCACCAAACCAGCAACTACCAGTTAGCTTGGCTACTCACCCAGCACTCCAGCGCGACAACTGGCTAGAATCCAACCATCAACTACCAGTTAGTTTGGCTACTTACCCAACACACCAGTGCAATAACTCACTACCACCAAACCAGCAACTACCAGTTAGTTTGGCTACTCACACAAGACAGCAGCAAAATAACTTGCTACCACCAAACCAGCAGCACACCGGTACTTACCTGACCCATCAGCAGAACACCTTACCTGAATAAAAGCAGCAGCAGCAAGCTACTTTTGAAATGACTATTAAAAAAGAACATTGTGGTTTTAATTATTTGCCATAAATCATGTCAGATTCTCTTGGGATAATGCGTATAGTTACAATGTCTTTCACTAGGTTCAATCCGGATAAACCTCATTCTGGTTTCCTGTTTGGTAATAAATGGGCCGACCTTGCTAAAACATCATTGAAAAGATTTCTGTCTAGCCGATGGTATAAGCTAAATTTTCCTGGGTCCTCAGCATTAAATTCCTGTACAAGGTCTGTGAGTCAGCAAATGATGGAGAGAAAGTCAGCATAATTGTCTTAAAAACTGGTCAGGAAGTATGAAGACAATGAAAGCTAGTAAATATGTTGTAAGAAAGTAGAAGAGGTAGTGAAAATAGACAGTGTGACAATGGATGATGACTCCACTACAATAGCTAAATTGCATACTGAAGTCAGGCCAGATATAGTGAAAAATAAAGACAGTAACCATATCAAGAAGGGATTTGCTAACAAAAGCTATAAAAGAACAAAAAGGTTATTGTCAGTTGTCAGCAAAAGTCATTAACTACCTTCGAAAATGTTTTAACTATGCTGTGACTCAAAATCATGGCAACCCAGAGGGGTTGGAAAAGAATATCCATGTACTTGACCAGTTTCTCACGACCATGACAGGCTTTGTTGATAGCTTACCTCTATTTAAATCAATTTTACCAGGTAGAAATTCTTACCCTGAGGAGAGTCTTGCTAACGATTATGTAGGCCAGACGTATGATTCGATGCCACAACTGATGTTATCATGCTACAGAGGTTGATTGAAACACGTAATGTATCACTGTCAACTTTGTTAGAAAACAGTTTTACATCACACTGGATAGTTCAACACCAGCACTACAAACATCAACAGTTTTGTAACTACACTACCCTAGTTAGTCTTGTTGATAACAAAGTTCTGAGTAAATCTATGGCTCAGAAGGTAGCAGGATCTGGTTTATGTTATCGACATCTTAATTTGGCATATACGAGTGATGGTTTCAATAGTGTAAGTGATTTATTTTCTAAAGATAGTGATGGTTCAAAAAGAGTTTAACACCAAGTCTGACCGCATCAAAAATAATGTGTATAACATTTTTAATAGTCTAACATGTGATATGAAATAAGTTAAGAAGAATATGTTCATTTTTATTGTTGTTCATCTAGTAATAGATAATGAACTAGTTTGCGTGATCATTTGTCAAATAAGGCGTAAAAGAATTGTGTGGTTCCGATTACATTGAATTATAAAATAGGTGGGGTAGGTAGATTTTTTTATTTTATGTTTTCCAAATGGTCTCTGTGTTATTGGTTTCTTCCTATCAGAGGTAAAGCCATTACAGATTAGAAGAACAGTTTTATATTGTCTTTTTAAGTTGATGACAGTTTCTGCATCCACTATTTCTTGCGAGACTTCACAATTTTCGCGATTTTCTTATTTTTTTCATCGAATATGTAAAAAAAAAATAGTTTAGGGTTGGCGTGAAAAACTAGGTGGGGTCAGGTAACCGAAACCAAACAACTTTTTTATTTTGCCTAACACGGCACCAGTCCCTAGGTTTTGCAAAGATAATTGACTAACCTCGTTCACTAATTTAAAAAAAATAAATTGTAAGATGAAGAACAGTGTGTTGAAAGAGATGGCAAATTCTTTATAGTCTGCAGCGTACATTTTTGTAGCCTTGAAGCCGAGTGTAAGAAATTTGAGTTAAAAAATCATACATAATTATATAGATATATTGCTTGAGAGATATATTCTAGTATTATATTTGTAATAAAAAGTCAGATTGTTCTCTCAATAATGTTCTGTGTTTGTAACTGAGTGATGTGTGTAGTAGTGAGAGGATTTAGGATCTGAAAACAGTTGCAATCGTGCATCCCTTGTTTTGTGGGATAATGTTTGGAGGGCGTATGCCCGCTACTCGAATTTATTGGAAATGTACATTTGGTTCTTGTCTCTCAATATATGATACATTCTTCACCAAATACTGTACAGTACATTAAATGGGTGAATTGTCAGTCTAGCACCACGCGAGAATATGAAGTGATATGTGACTTAATGTCACATGAGTATGTCCTCTGTGTTGCGAGACTACAATCTGATAGACACTACACAACACAGACACAAGCACATACATATACATACAGACAGACAGATAGATAGACACACACACATACACACAGGCACAGACACACGCTATAGTTTGGTTTTATACATAGATTTTATACTCACTTCAAGGAACACGAATTTGATACACGGGTAACGTACTTGATGAGTATGTCACAGTATTTATTTCTTTTGATATAGAAACGTTGCCTCAAACTATAGTACAATGCAATAACTTTAAGATGCAGTAGTATTCGGACTAATCCACTCTTCATCATATTGATTGTAACAAAATACGCTAAAATCATATATTCAATCTCTTGACATTTCCTTGGACACACGTGACAGATGTCTTGATAATCCCTAGCGATGATTCAATGCTACTTCCACCTGTTATGAATTAAACGTTGATGATGATATTTAGACATTTAAAATATCAAATATATGCTAAGCGCTAAGCCTGGGTTTATTTTCCCTAATACTTTTGATTTGATTTGGTTCACTGTATTACGATTGCCTCTGGAATACAATATATATCAGGAATATGACATATAAGAGTGCATACAAAAGGTCACGACATTTAAGAGGAATACTTTCCACAGCAGATCGTGATGTTGCATTGAGGATAACTTCTTTAGGCAGAGGCAGTAGTTTACTGTTACAGTGATATCAGAATCAGAATCAGAATTACTTTATTCCATGTGTATGTATGTATGTATGTATGTATGTATGTATGTGTGTATGTATGTATGTATGTATGTATGTATGTATGTATGTATGTATGTATGTATGTATGTATTATGTATGTATGTATGTATGTATGTATGTATGTATGTATGTATGTATGTGTGTGTATGTGTTTATGTATGTATGTATGTATGTATGTATGTATGTATGTATGTATGTATGTATGTATGTATGTATGTATGTATGTATGTATGTATGTGTGTGTGTTTATGTATGTGTGTGTGTTTATGTATGTATGTATGTATGTATGTATGTATGTATGTATACACTAATCTGGCTACTGTGTAGATTGGTATACTGAATACAAAGTCAGTCAGGTAAAATAAATAGTTTTGCTTGGCTTCGGCCATTTCAAAAATATTGTTATGTGTATTATTTAGAAATGTGTGCCGCAGATGTGCCAAATATTGATGCTGTCAAAGTCAGTGAATTTCCTTTCTTTGAATTAGTAAGTACCCCCCCCCCCCCACTCCTCCCACTCGATAAATGTTCGGATAAGGAAAACTTTAGTTATACATTCAGGCGCCAATAATATTTTGCAGATTTGTGCAACTTTACTCAATAACAACACAGTGTTGGGGGGGGGGGCGCAAAGGTCAATCTTTAATTGACAACACTAGAAACTCGCCACAAACAATACATAGCAAAAACAGTTAGAACTGGCGATGTTGTAACAGTAGCGAAATGCCGCCAAAAGTTACCATTAGAAGCACGCCCCCTCTCAGCCTCGTGCCAGACATCAAATTCCAATAAACAAGTCTATTGTCTACGATGTTCAGTATCAATTTCAAATGACCTTCCCTTCAACCAACTAAAAATCATGGAGTTGGAGTGGTGGAGAGATTTGTCTTTCTGGAAATTTATATACCATTCCTTGCATGATACTTCAACTTATTTCAAATGTGAAGCGCCTATGGACACTGTCGAGGATATATGGCGCTATATAAATATTTATTATTATCAGTATTATTATTATTATTATTATCATTATTACCCTAGAAATAAACAACGACAAGATAAACCTCTTGTGTCATCCAAACATAATTAAAACTATAAGATTGCAATAAAAGCGGACTTGTGATGCCCAGGTCTCTTTGCCATTACTATCCATTTTATACAACATTTTATAAGCTCTATAAGGGAGTCTGGAAAAGTCCACGTATCTTCATTAGTGTAGATAGATTACAGCCCTATATGACTGGAGATTTCTCTTTGCAAAGCCCAAATTTATTTGTTTATTTGTAAAGAAATCTCTTATTATGTTGATGGTGAAGTCGATTGCCACTATCAGTTTGATAGTGTACCATACAATTGTACATCTCCAGAGTGTGGTGGCATGGGAGGGGGGGGGGGGCGTATAATTGCAAATATAAAATCTGTGTAGTCTTGAAAGGGGAAGGAACAAAAAATGTTGGGTTCACTTAGGGGGCCATGAAAAACTTTGAGGGTGTGGAGGGGGTGGGGGTTGGCTGCGAAAATATTTTAACCAAAATATTTTCAGACCCCCCCCCCCCCCTCCTTGCCGTAAGTTCTCGTTCTCTAAGATATAAGTTCTCATTAGTCTACCCTTCGAAGCCATATATCCCATCAGAGTTTTCAATCCATATGCCGGTCCAGCTTGAGTAGCATCCGTCACAACCCGACCCAAATAATGTCACTGAAGGCATCTGGTTCTATGCCGATGACAGTATCTCCTCACACTTCGCTCACATATATCAAAAGTACCAGGCAAAACTTTCTGGAAATGGCTACTGATTTCTCTATAACCTTTTCCTGAATTGACCATTTCTTGAACCTCATTTGGCTGAATGTATAGCCCTAAATTCATTGTCTGAAATATATACGACAAGTCTAACGAAGTGGTATCTATTGTGGTTCAGTACACTTCTTTTCACGATTCTATACAGGCAGATGCAGAATCTAAAGAGAAACTGACGAGTTTCGCATCCCAACTCAAGTTTATAGATGCATGAACTTACACGGTAACAGCTACAACAAGACTATGAAACAGCCAATCACCTTACAGCTTTCAAAAAATGTGCATCAGAAACTGATACACAAAGAGCATATTTGTGACAAACTTATGTTGATACACTTGTCCCGTCATCGTCATCAAAACACACGAAACCACGCCCCAAATCAAAATGGGAAAAACGAATGTTCAAATAATCATGAATTCGTTACTCCTACAACAGAGGACAAACCTAATGGCCACAAAGTGTCATCCTCACAGACAAATAAACTTATTTCCCCCGGTATTTCCTCAACTTTCAATATCAGAATGACTTATTCAACATAGGAATATAACGAAAAAAGCTAATAATCTTTGTGACGAAATCTTTTCAAATTTGAGAGTTAGAATGGTAATTTCTTAGATTGCAATTTCAGATTGATTATTTTGATTGGCCAGAATATGCCACATGTAATAAACACTATCAAGTGCGTCGTGCGCAGATCAATGCGCAATACAAAAACGCGCGGACGTTATTCATTATTCATTTTTACATTACATCATCAAATTCGTACCTGTGCAATATTACATTGCAGCTAAGAGCATTTTCTTTCCTAAACTGGCATGCCCGAAATGTACTAGTATAAAGAAGACGGAGGATATTTAAGGCGGGGAACATTTCTATGAAGAAAGGTAAGCTATTAAGAAACAAACAGTTTTACACAGCATTATGAATTGAAAGAATACTTATGTACCAAATTATATTTAATTTGGAGTATGTGTTTTTACATCGACCGACCGACCCATGGTTGCCATGAAAACTAATCAGAAACATAAAAAATAGGGCTAGCCTTACCAATTGGCTGATGCAAACTAAGTACATCGTCGGTAGTCGACCGAAGGGTGCTGCCAGGAGTACGAACGCTTAAAAGCTTCTTCAAGTGAACTGGCGCCAAATAATTTAAAACTTTATACGTTAAGCGCAAAATTTTGAACTCCGTTCGCTTATGAACAGGAAGCCAATGTAAACTACGCAGTACTAGTTGGATATGGTCTGATTTCTTAGTTTTTGAAACAAGACGTGCTGCAGAATATTGAATAATTTCTGGACCTGATAATTCGGAAGGCCGAAAGTGTCACATTAATCAAGTCTAGATGTGATGAACGCATGAACAATTTTTTCCGTTGCACTCTGATCGATAACGGTACGATAATTAAAGCAAAAGATGTTGATTTAGGGAGCCTTCAGTAATTACAAATCAATCAATCAATCAATCAATCAATCAATCAATCAATCAATCAATCAATCAATCAATCAATCAATCAAAACATTTATAGAGCGCCTGTATCCAATACGAAGTAGAGTTCAGAGGCGCTGTACAGTTAAAATATTGAAAACTTTCGCGAACAAGTATGTTTTAAGGTTCTTCCTGAAGGCATTGACTGTGGGTGTCTGTCGGAGCTCCAGTGGCAATTTGTTCCAAAGACGTGGTACGGCACATGAGAAAGTACGGCCACCGAATGAATTACATCTGTAATTGGGTACAAAGGGGGGATCAGGCTCGGACTGTTGCATAAAATGTGTCCCTCTCCCGACTCCGTTGTGCTAAAAAGTGGCCCTCCCTCAACTTTCTTTCTCTAAAACATGTCCCTCCCCCTATTAAAACATGCTGTCTGACATGTTAAAGGACAGTAGTCCCAGAGTCAATGATAAGTCACCGCTGCCACCAATGTTGAAAGTTTTAGAGGCATTGGATAATTTCACACCACTACCGCCATGCGGATGTGTGGAGGCGCTGCATTAATTTAATAAATACCTGTGTTTGTATCTCATTGGCTGAGCTGAAAGCCACATTTCAACTCCCAATGATTAGATTGGCACACTCCTGACAACGTCTAGAGCGAGATCAACATCTCCAATTACATTATTCCTAATATCTTATCCAACTGTTCCCGTTTTACCCACCCCTCTCCTCACACCACAACTGACTATTAATTCATCATATGGTTGTCAGCAACAATTTGATATAGGCTGATATCATGGTACTGAACCCTAACCTTAACCCTGAATGGCAGCAATGAGATTTGGACTCGGTGGCAGTGATGGGGTGACAAAAAAGTAAAGGAATGTTAGGCAATACAAAAAGTCAAAGTAAATTGTGACCCTCCCCCTAATCCCACTTTCTGAAATATGGCTCTCCCGAGAGCCGATTTGTAAAAAGTGACCCCCAATTCCCCCGGCCCACCCCTTCATAAATACTGCAGAGTCCCTTACATAAATTTGTCACATCCAGTGTAACACCAAGGTCACGAACTGCAAAAGATGAATGTCAGTTGATTCGGATTACCAGCCCAATTTACATGCAATTTTGTTGTAAGTTAACCGGGTATCGTTGGGTATGGACTTGTATTTGTTTATTTATTTTTTATTTGCTTTTGATTTTACTTCAATAAGAATGGCACCTCGTGATGACGTTTAACGTCCCATATCAGAAGTGATATTTTGCAATAAATGTCACCAGGAATGATTGATCTGAGCGTAGGTGTGTGATCTTAAATATTTTACATTTTAACCAGTTTTATATTTAGATCTTTAGTATGTCAAGTCGTTACCCTCTGAAGGAATAAAAAACGAAGTATATTTTTTTACATTTAATATCTATTTTACACTGCCCTCTACTCATAGTCATGTAATTATAACCCTTATTATAATGTCTGGGGGATTAGAATTGACTCCCAACTCACACCAATCAACCTCTGTGTACAAATTTACATTTCTCTCTTATATGGGTATTAAACTAGATAATATTTACTTACCCTGTAAAATTCAAAGTTGGTATCATGCTTGAGAACTCATTTTATTGTATGCCAATGCAATTATCTTAATTAAACCACCTTTCCACCCTATGGAAGTAGGACAATGCAATCACTTTAAAGCGAGGGATTTCTTTATTAATTCATTTACAACATCATCTGCAAGAGGAGGGATATGATATAACAGGAAGTATGAATGGTGGCAAATTGTACATGGTTATACATATGCTGAGGTATACTGTGGTTGTTTTTACATTATTCTATTTTTTTGCAAACAAATAGCTGTACCGTTTTTATGTAAACTATTTTGGAAGTCAATACCATATAAACTTGTTCAGTGTCATACCTACAAATTCCAGGAAACACAAATCGGAAAGGACGAATGTCAAAGTAACACACTTTAACTTACTGTCATCGGTGTTTCAAGACGAAAGATTGCCGTTATATGTTTATATATAATAACAAAGTCACTGCGCTGACCAGCTGTCAAGTGTATTTACGGGTGTATTCAATACCTCGCTTTCTCGAGATATGTGTATTGTGCCATTGTGTTTCAAGAAATCTACTAGAACTCAAGTGTTTGAATGAATATGGACAGGTTGCATTTACATGTCATTTTATGCAATGCTTTGAACGTCTAATCTTGCATCATATAAAGCCTGTACTGCATGCCAAGTGCCAACCGCTCTGTGGAAGACGTCCTATCCTTAGCATTCCACTCAGTGTTAATTCATCTAGACTTACTTATCTAAATTTACTTTCCTTGCTATGAAAAACGCATAGATTCATTTGTCAATAATACTTTGTTGTCAATTGTTACATTCATTTTTCACAACTTCTGGACAACGCTATTGTGTCTACATGATTTTACCTTCCGTAAGGAAGATTTTATTTTGGGTATGCAAAGTCTGTGTCTTGTTGCGTGTCTGTATCACCATTTTCTAAAAAAAACCACCCGACTGGCTCAATTCAAACGAAATTTGGTGAACGTATTCTTTAGGGTAATAGCGAGAACAGATTAGGGTTTGGTAAACATTGCATGAATATTGATGAACAATTTACATAATTATATAATTAAAAGTTTTCTGTAATTAGGCTGTATCTTAAGAATGCACACTTCAAATTCAATATAATTTGGTACATACATTTGCAATACCAAGGCACATCTGTCCCTACAATATTATTAATGTACCTTTTAGTTTTGATACGTTATTTGCATATTTTTGGCAATTAGATCTGTAAAAACTCTAGCTATGGTGAGGCCTATGCTACAACGTTCTATAACTCTTCATGCTGGAGAATTCACGGAGATAAATTCACATGATCTTTTCATTATTTCATTCTCAATCAAACTTGAAAATCCTTTTTAGCCCTCCTACGTGTTTCTGTTTGCTGTGAACACATACATGGGAAGATCATCGGTCAAACCAGAAAAACATACGCCAACTTTTGCAGAAGCGGATATCTACAATGTGTCAGCCGGAGTTCCGAATCTATGTTTTCTTTCTTGATATACAATATCATGTCTTGTAACGCAAACTTTTATTGATATACAATATCATGTCTCATAACACAAAATTTGACAACGCTTGAAGGAACAACAATCTAAAGGTTTGCCCTTACAGAAGGCATTCGGGTTACATCTGGGGTTCATTTTGTCCGCATTGTGAATCATTAAGGCCATTGGCTTATTGGTTTTGAAATAAAACATTATTATTATAATTCATCTAGACAAAAATAATTCCTATGTGAATGCTCTCTCTTGATTTCAGCTTTGCATTGAATACATTTAAGCCGTCGAAGTCATTAAGCTGTCCAATCTAGGAATTGATTCTTGCTAGTTGGCTTTAAGTTTTGTGTATGATAGACCCCAAACTGTCGAAATTAATGATCACTTTTCTTCTTCGATACTTCTACATGCAGGCGACCCTCAAGGTTGGGTTTTAAGTCATTTTCAGATAAACCACCGAATTAAACGATAAATGATCTAGACAAAATTAATTCCTATTTAAACTGAGGGAATTTGTACCTCAAAATATACTTATTTTACTTTACAAGACTTTTATTCAGCCACATATCTTGTATGGTTTGGAAGCTTGGGGTAACACCTTTCAACGTTACTTAAATTGTATACTGTTGTCTCAAAAAATGGCTGTACGTGCAATTTCACATAGCCAGTTTAGAAGTCATTCTGCGCCACTTTTCAATATATTAGAAATTCTGCATGTGTATAAATTACACAAGTTCATAGCGAGTACTTTTGTTTATGATTTGTTACACGACAATTTACCACATTCCATTTCTGATTACTGCAAGGTGTTAAAAAAATACTGCAAGGTGTTAGATTATGACCACAATACACGACAAAAAGCCCAAGGTAATTTATGTGTACCCTCTGTTAAAACACATTATGGAAAACAATCGATGACTTACACAGGTGCGACCATATGGAATGCAATAAAACATGACACCAAAAAGAAACTACGAGACGCCATTTTATTAAGGGATTGGGTGGGGGCATAAGGGAGAACTATAAATATTAGACTTTAATTTGCAGACATCTACTATTATATATTCCTTCCAGGAGTCAGACCCGACTAGTCTCGCTATTTCCTGACACCTGTTATCCGAATTCATTCTTTTCCCTTTTGATATAATTTCAATTGCCATTTCAATAATAATATTTGTTGGCAATATACTCATATGTAGGTTCAACAATTCCTCGTCTGATGCATTGTTTAAAGTTGATCCACATGCACGTATACGTGTATCATTTAACTATACACTACATGGTGTCGACCAATGTAACACAATTAAAAAAAAGCTTCGATTCCGTTTTTCCTACTTGCAGAGTTATTTTACAACTGTACAGAAAGACTGATAACACCAAGGACATATTACAAGCTTAAGGAAGAAGAAAATATCTGAGTTCAAAGGTTCGTATATCAATTATGAAATTGTCTTTGTTTAGATATCCATCAACCAATCAGTCCAGTTTTACCAACTAGGCACTGACCACTCTTCATCTTCAGCCATTATTTTATGCCTTTCTGAGGCTTTCAAGTAACTGAAACATCAGATTTTCAGCTTCAGACATTACAATGTTTCTGTCATGTTAAAAACTATAATATTATACATAAACCTTGTATCAAACTCACTCACTCACTCACTCACTCACTCACTCACTCACACACACACACACACACACACTCACTCACTCACTCACTCACTCACTCACTCACTCACTCACTCACTCACTCACTCACTCACACCTTCATCCAAATTCAAACCGTTTCTAAAACCCTACTAGAAAGATGTTCGGTCTCTTCATAAGAAATCTTTAGCACTTCGGAATAAGTGGATCTCGGCCGGTAGGCCAAGAGGATTACAACACGAGTCTTTTCGCAACTATAAAGAAGCAAAACGCAATTTCAGAAAAGAACTGAGACAACGACAACGTAAAGCAGAATGTGAAAAATTTGATTTCATTGAAAACGCTATCGAACTTCATGATCAATCTCTATTCTGGCGGAATGTAAATATTCGTTGAAAAAATACGTGTAACAGCTTTCCTGTCCTAAAAACAGACGGCGAAACAATTTCCAACCATACTTGTGTTGTCAACACTTTTGCGGACTACTTCAAACAACTCTATGAACCACTAGAAGACAATTCATTTGTAAGTTCGTTCAGAGTCCAAATCGACGAAGAACTTGACAACCTCTCAGCTTCTAGCCACGATAACGGTGAAACAATTCTGTCTCGACCACTCTCTATAGAAGATATCTCACGTGCTATAGGAAAACTGAAACGTGGAAAAGCAGGAGGGCCAGACTCCATCACATACGAACACATTATTTTCGGAGGCCCCTTTCTTATGGATGCATTAGTTAATTTATTTAATGCATTGATTAATGTTGAATACATTCCTTCATCATTCAAATCTGCATACCTTGTTCCAATTTTCAAGGGTGGTAACAAAAATCGTTTTGATCCCGCAAACTACAGGGGCATCACACTGCTACCGACTCTGCAAAAACTCTTTGAAATGTGCATTTCGCATCGCCTACAACCATGGCTCTGTGACAAAAAATTACCACATCCCCTACAAGCCGGCTATCAACCTGGTCAGAGTAATATTACCACAGCATTCTGCATTCAAGAGACAATTCTTCATCACGTTGAAAGAGGTAGCAAGGTATTTATGTGCAGTCTTGACGTTCAAAAAGCTTTTGACTCCATTTGGTGGAATGGTTTATTTCACAAACTGCACACTTTGGGCATCAACGCAAAACTTTGGAGATTATTGAAAAACATGTTTCACTGACAAAAATGTCAAATCGCCATAGACACGTATACGTCTGAGGAATATCGACTATTTCAAGGTGTACGACAAGGAAGTATCCTTTCTACAACTCTATTCCTAATTTATGCAAATGACCTCCTCGTTGAACTCGAGAACAGTAGATTCGGATGTTACATCGATTCGCTATTTCTTGGTGCGCCTGCGTTAGCAGATGACATCTCAATATTAGCACCAACTCGCTCTACATGTCAAAAAATGTTGAATATTGTATGCAATTACTGCTCGACATGGAGACTGAAGCTCTCAGCCACAAAATGTAGATTACTCGTTTTCGGTGAAACAACACGAGAACGTGAACGCTCGCGCCAACATCGAAACTTGTCTCTGAACAACTGTCCTCTCACTGAAGTAGATTCAATTACAATCGTCGGCATGCAATTTACAAATAATTTATCGTCGATGGAACGTACACTCTCTGTTTGTAAGAAAGCCAGGTGTCTGATAAATTCGTTACGCAGTGTTGGTATTGGACCTTACGGTCTCAATCCAATCGTCAGTACAGAAGTTTGGAGACGCATGTGTCTTCCTGCAGCCTTTCATACTTGTGAACTTTGGACTCCCAATGAAACTGAACTTCTAATGCTTGAACGTTGTCAGAGATATGCTGCCAAAACCATTCAAGGTTTTCCCTCCAAAACTCCGACTGATCTAGCTCTAAGCGCAGTAGGTTTGATACCAATTGAGGCATACATTGGCAATTGTAATTTGCGTTTTTTTGGAACTCTATGTAACTGTGATAATTTCTCAGTCAGAAAACATGTATTCTTACAACGACTTTTTGAATTTAAGTTTTCATCTGTAAAGAAACGTTTAGGCTTTATACCTGATATTATGAACATTCTTTTGAAATACGGATTACTTTGCTTCTTAGACGAGTTCTGTGCAACTGGTTATTTTCCGCCTAAATTCCTTTGGAAAATTATTGTAAAAGATGCTATATATGAGAAAGAGTGCAATCTTTGGAGAGATAGAATTGCAACTAGAGATGAACTACAGCTCTTCTCTCAGTTACATAAATATATATTGCCGTTTCATTTATATTCCTACTCACGCAAATTCCCTAAATACAAGTCAACTGTCTACAAAATCATGAAAGTTCTTGCCACTCCATGCAATATAAAATGCTCCAAATGTGAAGACGTTGCTGATAACCTTCTCATTCATCTAACAACGTCATGTCGCCATACTTCCACTGCTAGAGACTATTTCTGGACAAGTCTCTTCAATGAACTCAATGTAGACTTTTCTGTGGCTTTATTCAACCTAGATGAGTTTGATTTCATTGTCAAAATTTTAGGAGATGTCTTTTGCAACGACAATCTCCTCGTTAACACAGAACTACTTCAAGATATCATCTAGACTGTCGACAGTCGCTCGCGCCTTTTTTTCCTACGTTTTATCTAAACTCCGGTCCGGCGCAACACTAGTATTATCGCAAACTGATTTCGAGGGCCGAATTGCGAAGGCCTTCGGCCCTCGATCACTCGGGCCTTCGGCCCTCGATATCAGTTTGCGATTAGACTAGTGTTGCGCCGGATCGGAGTTTAGATAAAACGTAGGGGGAAAAAAGGCGCGAGCGACTGTCGACAGTCTAGATATCATCTTAAAGTTTATGCATATGTGCCTGGACATTTAGAAACGAACCCTACGCCATGTTTATTTGAAACATGAATATTGCAATTAGTTTTCTGTAATTATTTATACTTTTCCTCTCTAATCTGATTTGATAGTTTTTTGCTTTAATGTTGTGTAACTCTTCTCTTTTTTGAGGAGGAATAAAGGAACAACAACAACAACAACAACAACTCACTCACTCACTCACTCACTCACTCACTCACTCACTCACTCACTCACTCACTCACTCACACACACACACTCACTCACTCACTCACTCACACACTCACTCACTCACTCACTCACTCACTCACCCACCCACCCACCCACTCACTCACTCACTCACTCACTCACTCACTCACTCACTCACTCACAGATGAAGTTGGCTGTAGCAAAATTAATGTAAATCAAAGTATTATTCAGATAAAGCATATTTATAAAACATGTTATGCCTGAAGACATTCTTCATATTGAATATGTCAGTGTGGTTATAGATTCGACACACTATATGAAATCAAAAGCGCGAGCAAAATAAGTGACAAGTTCATAGATGTGAATGTAACAATGTCCTAAACATACCCTTATTAAGGCAAACAACTCTGATAAAAGTTTATAGTTCAGTTTTGTTAATATTTTAGATATCTCCATCATATGTAACTTTTCAGGTACAGTAATTAAAAGAATCTTTGTCCTCGTATAGTATATATTTCTTTATTTCTTATTTCTTAGTTGGAAAATGAGCCTTCTCAACCAAACTGCCTTCCGTGATTCTGATGGTCGTGGAGTCGGAGATAAGATAACAATGATGGTTATTCAAGTCCTTATAGACGTTTTCATCATTCTCTCCAATAGTCTGGTTTTGGCATCGGTAGGTATTTTCAAGACATTACGGGAGAAGCAATTCAACCATCTTATTCTAAACCTAGCTGTAGCAGACTTATGCTGTGGAATATTCCCCTTACCAACTACAATGTCTTGTTTCTGGTACGGCGAGTGTAAATTTAGTGATCAACTTTGCGCATTTAGCATGACTATAAATATGGCACTTTCAGCTATATCTACATTAGGTGTTATGTTGGTTAGTGTAGATAAATACATATTTGTCATGCACCCACTTCGATACTACGAACTGGTTACGCCAAGAAGAATAAACATAGCAATCGTAACAACATGGACGTTGTCTTTTACGATCGGGATTGTGAGCTTCATGACAGGATGGAATAAGCAAGAGTTGACGGAAGAATTTGCACAGCGTGATATCATATATCCACCAGTTTGTTATGTGATGACAACAGAGTTCATAATTTTCTGCTGCATTTACAGCGCTTTTATCCCAGCCTCTGTGACAGCATATACTGGTTTTCGTATACTCAGTGCTGTTCGAAGTCAACTCCGAAAAATATCGCCACACAACGACGAGCTGAGTTTCTCTCAGGAAGAAGCCAGTTTCCAGCCATCTGTTGACAATCAACTTGGAACTAGCCAAACGTTACAACATCGTAATTCAGATCAATGTGTTATCCATAACACTGAAGTCATAAGGCCTGGTGATAGCAGTCAGAAGGGTCTGGAGATCGTGTCGTCAGGATTACAAGTAAGCCAAGAGGAAACAAAACCTCCAAACCAATGCTCCAATCATCAAGAATCAAGAACAACTTCTAACAATAAATCAAAAACTATTGTCATGGAGAATGGTACAAGAAAACTCAGAGTTTCCGATATTAAGGCAATAAAGGCAATGGGTCTAGTCATTATTATGCTTTTCGTCATGTGGGCGCCATTCTATTCATTACTAGCCATCTCAAAATTTTGCAGTACCTGCACGCTTGACTATAGACGTGCATATGAGATCGCCCTCGTGCTGGGTTACTCAAACTCAGCTATCAACCCAATTTTATACGCCAAAACGAAAGAATTCCGTGATGCCTACAAGAAGATTTTACGATGTGGCTTTCATTGAATAGAATGCCTTCAAATGATATGACTAGATTTTCATGAAAATAACTCTAAGTTTGCCTAATTACTAGACTTAACAATATAGGCTTTGATTATAATCTATGCTTGTTTATTTTTAGAACTTCCAAAACACCATTATAAAGATACAGTGTTGAAGTGTACAGTGTTGAAGTTGGCAACCACGCCATTAATGATATTTAATTTTTTACCGTGTGTCATTATCACACTCCCAAGAGGTCTTACTCATTGTAAATAACTCAAAATAGACATCAGAGATTCAAAAATCTATTCGGGTCACGTGGTTCGTTACAGTCTAGTAAGTTTCACTGTAAACTTGCACTCCATAATTATCGTTAGTTTGTCGTCAATCCACTTGAGTTCACTCAATTTTTGAATTAGGTAGACTGATATAGGATGGGAGTATCCTTAGAGCCCTGGAGAAGTCAAATTGGTTCCTTTGTGAAACCTAAAAACTGGAGAAATGTCGAGGTGGATTTCTACGATCCATGTTCGACGTGGACTTATGCAAATGACTTATGTTATCGCCTGTGTGCCTGCTTAGCTGTTATGTCATTTGTCATTGGGTGCACATACAGTGTTAATTCGAGTCTCAGATATGGTGTAGAAATGCTGCAAGAAGGTAGGCTGTGTAATCTCTAAAATGAACTTGCTTGCATAGACTATATAGACTTTGAAACTACGTCGCCAACTACAAGTCATATTTCCCACCATCTCAATGCGTCACTTCTTCAGGTGTCATTCCGACAGGTAACAACAACCAACAACTACCATTTGTGGATCAAAGCTATGGAACTCAATTCCTGGAGAACTAAAGCTGATCACTGACATTGAACTTTTTAAAGGTAAACTTAAACACATTGTGATGATAGAGAGTATTTATTGGTTGGTTCCTAAACCACCTGTCTTATTTGTTATGCATTATTTTAATGACCAGGTGTATTCACCTACTGTTAATTAACATAGTCTTTAAATAGCGAGGAATACAGTGCCACGTCGGCTGTTCTACAATTGGTGGGAGTTGAGGCAGCCCACGGCTCGTTCCTGAAGTGGTTTCGTCAAGGGAGGCCCGTCTTCACTGTAGCTGTCCGGAGAAGTGTCGTTCTCCTGTAAAGTTGGACATTACTGAGAGTAAGCGGACCCTGACGTATGATGAATGGTGCGGACATTGACGTCAAAGTTTGGAGATAAATACTTCGACAACCGTTCGGTACAACGGAGGAACCGTGAGTAGAAGTTTGTCCCACGTAGCCGCCTTCAACACTCAACGAACTCGCCGTCCTGGGCTCTGTACTCGGTAACAGTTTGTGTGCACCACCGGTAAGACTAAAAGTCGCGAGTCAAGTCGCCAGTCAAGTTTGATAACCGAATATTTTGATATATATAGAACATTTGGAACCCTTTTAGTTTATAAGTTTGTAAACCCTGTAATACATGTACACTTTCAAGACTTATTATTATAGTATATTTTGTTTCATTACAACGGAATTAAATAGGATAGTTGTTAAGTGTAATGCTGTGTAGTGTCCTGTGTTTGACCGTATGTTGTTTCGACTGGAAGTTGTGGGGAAAATATTTAATTGTGCGCTATTTGGCTTCTCTAAATTTTCGGTTCGTAACAACATGTTTAAACAATATTATAAGCTGTATTAATTTATTACCACGTGTCTTTTACTAAGTAGTAATTTTAGCCTTTTTGTAATTATTGTAAACATTTTGTTGTTTTTAGCTTTATTATATTGTTTTACCATGCTTTTAAATCTATTTTATGTACAGCGCTTTTGAATATTAATAAATAGAAAAGGCACTTTAGAAAATAAATAAACTTTAAACCTACATTCACCCATATGTTCCTCAGCTTTTAATATTAGCCGGTGACATTGAAAGTAACCCAGGTCCAGATGTGGATATAATTAAAGCAATGGATGATATGAAACAGGAACTAATCCGTAAATTGAACTCTGTATCTCAGGAAATAACAATGGTGAATAATAAACAAACCGAATTACAGAACTTGTGCACAAATTTAAATAGTAAATTTTCAGATCTTCGTGTGTCGGTGAACAGAATTGACAGCGACTTAATTGATCTGAAGGAAGATGTACATATAAATCGTTTGGATCTTGTAGCAGTTGATCAAAAATTCGACAATATTCAAGACCGCTTACACAACTTGGAAAACGAAACTGATCGCCTGGAATCCTTCTCGAGAAGAGATAATGTTAGAACTTGATATGGCATACCCGAGGAAATCGAGGAATCATTCGACCAATGTAAAGAAAGGGTGGTATGTATTTTAAATGAACATGTAAAGAAAAAAAGTGGGGAAGACGAGATATCGTACGCGCACATCGTGTATCGCGTTGGACCAAAACTTCAAGGGAGATCACGTCCTGTGGTAGTAAAGTTCCACCATGAAGAAGGCAAAGTTTTTGCACTAACAGCCAGACAGAGATTAAGAGAGTCGGACATTGGCATTAGTAACGATCTTACCGGGCAACAACAAAAGACAGTAGCAGAATATAGAAAACAGGGAAAAAAGGCTTATTCTAAGAAAGGCAAATTATTTGTTGTTGATCAGAACGATCTTAGAAATCGCACTACATCGAAGAACTCACAATCTGAAGAAGTACAAATCCAACCTCGCGCAGTCCGTACCCGCGCTCAAGTTCGTAACGCCTCTGCGACTCCAGCTGTAGCGCAATAAGGGTTAGGCCTCGGCCCGAACTTTTTGCACTTTTTTGTCATGGAATGTTAGAGGTTTGAAATTCAAACTTCAAAATTTTGATTTCGCCTGCTATTTTATGTCTAATGATATTGTATTCCTAAATGAGACTTGGGCAGAGAGAGATAATGATTATAAAAATTCTTTTCCTGGTTTTACGGTATTTAATGATAAGCGGCGTCCGAAACATTCCACCCATGGTAGATTTGCTGGAGGTGTTTGCACCTTAGTTAAACAAAATATATTGCAGTATATTGTCCAAATAAATTGTAAATTACAAGACTGTATATTTTTGCTTTTAAAAGGAGAAATTGTAAATAGTGAAAAAGACATTTTGTTGTGTAATATTTATATACCGCCACAGAGTTCTTCGGTTTACGAAGGTCAATTCTCAAACAATGGTATACAGCTATTTGAAAGTCAATTACGTGACACCTTATCCGAGTTACCTGATGTACATGTTGTTGTTGCAGGTGACTTTAATGCATGTACAGGTGATGAACCTGACTTTATTAGTGATGATAATTTAGAGCATATTGTGGATATACATACCTTAGGTCGCTCTCTCCTTTCACTATGTCAGTCGTTTAATTTACATATGTTAAATAGTAGAGCTGGAACAGATGCAAACAGGGGTGACTTCACTTGCATTACAAGTGCAAATGTACTGGTGCAAGCGTTGTCGATTATGTTTTAGTGTTGTCAACATTCTTTGATAAATGTGTTAATTTTTCTATACCAATATGTACCGAGTCTGATCACCTTCCTCTTATTTTCTCGATGTCAACAAGATTATTAGGAAAGGCAAGTACCCAGTCAAACGTATTACAAAATATAGTTGGAATCCAGACAAATACTGGGACTTTGTCAGTGCAATGGAAACCGATGAGAACAAATCACATTTAGAACATATTGTAGAGGAGTGTCATTATAACATTGAGCATTTTACTAATATAATTAAGGAAGTTTGTAAATCTGCTGCTGTCCACTGTGGTATGTTGAAAAATGTTACATTGAATAGGAAACCACAGAAACAGCCATTGTGGTTCAATACCGAGTGTAAAGTTTTAAAAGCTCAAAAATATAAATGTTTAAGACGTTTCCGGACTGAGGGACATGTGTGGCTGTTGGGGCAATATAACCAGTTAAAAAAAGATTTTAAGAAAACGTGTCGTGACAAAAAAAGAGCATTTCTTGAAAATGAAAGACTAAAATTATCTCTTTCTTTGGGTAATTCTAAATTATTTTGGACAAATCTCAACGGACTATCCCGTTCTACCAGTTGGTCTTTTCCCTCTATACATGTAGATGACTGGTTGTTTAATTATTTTAGAAATCTTTTCACAGTAGATGAACATGTTAATTTAAATGAGACTGACGAATTAATATATATTGAGCCTACTATTGAACACATTATACCAGATACTGTAGCAGACTTAACCTTCGATATTCTAAATTCCCTAATTACACAAGATGAAATTTTAACCAGTATTAATAGTATAAAAAATGGTAAGGTCCAGATGGTCTACTTGGTGAATTTTTCAAAGCAAGTAAATATTTTCTTACTCCTTATTTGTATGTTTTGTTTAATAAGATTTTTGATAGCGGTATTTTCCCCAGTGATTGGACCAAAGCAATTATTATTCCATTTTATATAAAAAGGGTCCAAAGAACTCACCAGAGAACTACAGAGGGGTATCTCTTTTGAGTATATTCAGTAAGATTTTCACATCTGTTTTAAATCGTCGTCTTTCTTTTTGGGCAGAGTCACTCAACAAAATTGACGAAGTTCAAGCTGGTTTTCGTAGGGGATATTCAACCATTGATAATGTCTTTACTTTGCAATCCATGATCCAGAAATACTTAACATTGAAGAAAGGAAAGCTCTATTGTGTGTTTGTTGACTTCGCAAAGGCCTTCGATAAGGTCGAGCGACAAAGGTTGTGGTATATTTTACATAAAGGTGGGGTAAATGGTAAAATGTTTAGTATTTTAAAAAGTATGTATAGTAATGTTAAGTCTTGTGTGAGGATACAAATGGTTGTACCGAACTACTTTAGTTGTCCAACTGGTGTCCGTCAAGTTTGTATGATAAGTCTTTTTCTTAGGAGTCTCTAACAGTGCACTAAATAGTGCCATTCTGGGAGAATGCAGTAGATACCCTATTTTCCTACATACTGCAAAAAGGTGTATTAAGTATTGGGCCAAGTTAATTACTATGCCAAACTACAGCTACCCCAGTAAGTGTTAAGATATGCTCCTAAATATTGAAAATTCTAATGTAAATTCTAGATGCACTTGGGTGACTGAAGTTAAAAAAGTATTGTTCTTGTGTAACTTGCAAGATGCCTGGCAAATACAGGAAATAGGTGATGTACAAAATTTTGTTGATGCTTTTGATATTAGATTTAGATCATATTTATTAAGTGTATGGCGTACTGACATTTCAGTGTTAGATAAATTAGATACATATAGAAATTTTAAGTCCTTGCTTCAACCAGAAAAATACTTAACAACGGTAAGAATTGCTAGTCATAGGACAATGGTAGCACGTTTTAGATGTTCGTCTCATTGTTTGTATATCGAGACAGGAAGAAGACAAGGTATTGATAGAGCTGACCGTATTTGTGTACAACTGAAATAGAGGACGAATACCATTTCCTATTGAAATGTGAATTTTTTGTAAACCTTAGATCAAAATACATACCGCAATATTTCTTTGAGCCGCCATCTTTTGAAAACTTTACTCAACTGTTATCATCTGATCAATCAACTGAATTACAGAGACTAGCAGCCTTTATTCATCACGCTGTAAAAATCAGGTCAGAAGCAAATAATTTAATGGAACTTTAGCATATTATGTTGGTTATGGAAGTACACGTGTAAATTGTATTTTGGGCCTATGGCCTTTGACTACAATGAAGTGACTATACTGATACTGACTATACTGAAATCTATTCGCTTTCAAACCACACAAATTTAAATTTGTGACTATGGTATACATTTGTATGTTTGAAGTAAATGTGATACTAGTGTAGAGTTGATCAAGACTGTACTGCATTACGAAACAACTAATGTAAACAACCTATCGTAAAAATGCTTGTAATTGTGAATAAAAAGTGACAATACACTTTCTCTAAGTACTCTTCGTCAAATTTGTAATCATGAGAATGTCGAAACATACCACAACCGATATTTATATCACGTGACAGCATTCTCAAGTGCAGCCCATTTGAAAATCGAACGTTGTACATTCTAACAATTGACTTGAAAATTATCTGCTTCCAAAACAGTTGGTTTATGCAAACCTTTGATTCTTATAGATTTCTCCTTTTTTGCTTGGAAATGGGTTTGTATAGTCTCTATGATTCTTGAATGATAATTGTAAAACTTCCATCAAATAAATATGTATCTAGTTTGATTGTCACCGATGGTAAACATTTTAAGGTAATGCAATGGTAGGAAATGCTCACAAACCCATATTTGTTAGTCGTTAACTCCTAAATAGACGACTTTTTCTTGGTGCCTCTATCTATAGATGTACAAATCATCAGGCTGCCTCCATCTATAGATGTACAAATCTTCAGGCTGCCTCCATCTATAGATGTACAAATCATCAGGCTGCCTCCATCTATAGATGTACAAATCTTCAGGCTGCCTCCATCTATAGATGTACAAATTATCAGACTGCCTCAATCTATAGATGTACAAATCATCAGGCTGCCTCCATCTATAGATGTACAAATTATCAAACTGCCTCCATGATGTACAAATCTTCAGACTGACTCATCTATAGATGTACAAATCATCAGGATGCCTACATCTATGCATGTACAAATCATCTACTACGGCTAGACCGACTTTGCCAATCAGAGGCGGTTGGTTATATGGAGCCATAACCCACTCTTTCTTAGAAGTGTGACCTTTGTATCCGTTTGAGCCAATCACGCCGTAGTATAAGTAAGATAAACAACTCGTTCGGTAGGGTTATGTGCCAAAAACTCGGGGCTACGTCCCCTCGTCTATTGGCACAAACCCTCCCGAACTCGTTGACTATCTATTACTTTGTAATCTAAATATCTTTGTCTTCAACTCTGCACTCACTATATCAGTACACTCGTTGTCATAAAAGCTTAGCATTTGGGTGAGAGACACACACAATCCATATCATAATAGCTAAGCACTTGAGGGTTTTAAGCAACAATTTACTCTAAAACACAACATATCAAAAGATGCGACAATCTGAGACGACAAAAGAGACAGTACAGGCGACACCACACCAACTTATGTCTATCGACTCGTGTTGACAAAACCCTTGATGTCTTCTGTTTTAGAGTAAATTGTTGCAGAAAACACTCAAATGCTAAGTTCTTATAACCAGAATTGAGGTGTTCGAGACACACTGAATGCTTATAAGCATTTGATTGTCTATCTCTAAACCAGAAGACATCAAAAGTTGCGTCAACCGGGGAGGGAGGGGCGATAGACGTAGCAGACATTGTATGCTACTGGTGTTTTCAGTGACCATAGGGCATTTTTTTTCGTATGTTCTTCAATGAAAATTGAAGTTTCTACCGAAACTAATTTCTGTGAAGAGAAAATACTCACCTTTATTATACTACTATTGGGTTACCCTTTTGCTTTTAGCCTAACTTCGCAAAATAAAGTCGTGACCCCTGACCCACCTGTGGCTATCCCACGATGCCCCTTTTCCCGCCAGTACTAAATTTTGTCATATTAACAGACAAAAATACGGAAAAGTACACAAAACAGGAACTGTGGGGTGGTGGGAGGGATTCACATAAAGGTGAGTATTTTCTCTTCACAGAAATTAGTTTCGGTAGAAACTTCAATTCTGTTCATCGAAAATACTCACCTTTATTATACTACTATTGGGTTAGAATTTGTCAGCCAATTAGGAGGGGGGAGTTCCTGACATCCCAATTATACAATGTGCTGACTGACACAGACTGGACCCAGGGACTGCAATTCAGATGCATCCTGGGCCATATCTCTAAGATAGTAGCTTATAAAAGAATTAGGAGAACGCCAGGTAGCAGCTTTGATCACTTCTGCTACTGGAATTCCTGCATGTACTGCCCAAGAAGTTGAGATGGCTCTAACTTCATGGGCTGTGACCCGGGATAACCTTAAACTATCATCAGATGCTTCCTGGTATGCCCATCTGACTGTCTGAATAATCCACTTAGAAATTATGGCTGCCGAACAATCGCTCTTGTTGTCGGAGTCATAAGGGATGAAGAGACGTGATCTCTCTCCTCTGAATGAGTTTGTACGATGCAAATACCAACGTATGGCTCGAACCGGACAAAGTAATCTCTCTTGTTTGTCAGAACCTACCAAATTAGAGAGAGGAAGAAGGGTAATGGGGGAAGAAAAAGACCCCAGTACCTGGTTCTTTGCTAAGAAAGATGGGTGAGGCCTGAGAATTACTTGTGATTCAGACCAGGTAATTCTCCCCTTGCTCACATCTAAAGCATGGATCTCACTGCGTCTTCTGCCAGACGCTAAGGCCAAGAGGAAGACTGTTTTGAGTGTCATTGCTCTCAATGAAACTGATTGCATAGGTTCAAAGGGAGCTTTCTCCAGTACCCTCAGGACTAATGCCAGATTCCACTGAGGGACCGAAATAGGTTTAGGAGGACGCTTGATATGGAAATGCCTAATCATGCTAGACAAAACTTTATCTTGACCAAAGTCTTTTCCTCCTGTACTCTTAATGGTAGATGCAATTGCTGCGCGGTATACCATTATAGTTTTTACAGCAAATTTCTTAACATTAAAGAGATCTAACAAGAAGTCTGCAAAGTCTCTGGTAGTGCTATGGATTGGATCAATCTGCCTTCGCTGACACCAATCACAAAATCGTTCCCATTTGCTGTTGTAAGTGCTGAGAGTACTTGCCCGCTGCGGTCTTGCGATAACCGCGGCAGAGTCAATAGAAAATCCTTTCTGAACGAGGGATTTCTCGATAGTTTGAATGCGTGAAGACGAAAACTCTCTGGGCTGGGGTGAACAATGCTCCGACCCTGAGAGAGAAGGTCTGTCCTCTGTGGAAGCCGAATTGGGCAATCTACTAGAAGAGACAGAAGCCAAGGGAACCAAGACCGATTTGGCCATAGCGGTGCTATCAGAATAAGGACTACATCCTCCTCCTGTACCTTGCGAAGGACCAGAGGAAGAATCACTATTGGAGGGTAAGCATACGCTAATATTCCCTCCCATGAGATTGACAGCGCATCCATCGCTAATGCCCTTGTGTCCGGAGTTGGAGCTACGAACATTGGCAGTTTTGCGTTGTGGTAAGTTGCAAAGAGATCCAGCAGGGGGGTTCCCCAGTGAGCGAAGACCTGATTTGCTACCTCCTGGGGGAGATGTCGTGCTCTTAGGGTTATGTCCCTCTCTTTGCACCAAAACATCATGTCCCAGAGCAGATAACAGAGGTCTGGTGACTTTGTGCCCCCCATTTGTTTACATATGCTACCACTGTCGTATTGTCGGAGTGGAGCAGTACGTGGCGAGCCGACACCAGAGTCTCGAATTGCACTAGGGCTAGAAAGACTGCCTTGAGTTCTAACCAGTTGATGTGTCTCTGACTTGTTACTCCCCCCCACTGACCTGAGGCCACCTGGGAGTCGCAGTGGGCTCCCCATCCCTCTTTCGAAGCATCGGTGAAAAGAGACAGGTTCGCTTTTTGATACGCTAGGGACCTCCCTTCTAGCAAATTGTTCTCGTCCACCCACCAAAGCAGGTGCAAGCGGAGAGACGGACGAATAGGAACCTTGAAAGAGAGGGGGTGTAATGATGGGCGCCAGAATCGTGAATCGGTACATGAAAATATGCGTCCTTTAGATCGATTGACGCCATCCATTCCCCTGGCTGAACAGCGGCGAGAATGGATCGCGTGGTCTCCATCTTGAACTTGGACACGGTCATGAATTGGTTCAGTGCTGTTAGGTTCAGAATTGGGCGCCACCCCCCCCGATTTTTTTGGCACCAAAAACAGGTGGTTGTAAAACCCTGGACCTGCATTGGTAGCGTTCACCTGTCTGACTACCCCTTTTTTGAATTGCTTCTAACAGAGCTTCTCTTTTTGCTTGTTGCCTGGAAGCACTGTGACAAAGGGAGACATTGTAAGTGGTGGGTGACGTTCGAACTCTAGGTGATAACCCTCTCTTACTATTGAAAGAACCAAGGAATCGTCGGTAATCAGCTGCCACTCTTTGGTGAATGACAGGAGCCTTCCCCCTACTGGCCCTACGCTTGATTGAGAGGGTGTAGTAGGGGCGGCAAAGAAGACGGGAGCACCGTCAGGAATGTTGCGCGAAACCACTTGCACCCCTCTCTGAGGGTGGTCCGGGTTTGCTGTCTTTGTTCGTCACAGACCACTGAGGCTTGCCTCTACCACGGCCTCGGGAAGTCTGTCTGCCCCGTCCTCGACCCCTCTGTGAACCTCGTGAGATGTTTGTCACAGGGGACTTACTACTGACTGGGGACTGTTTGAAGTTTGTATGCGGTTTCGAACGAGGAGTGTCAAAAATCAACGCTCCCGCTGCTTTGCTTCGCTGGCACGGTTAGCTATAGAAGTCAAAGTGCCAGCAAATAGAGAAGGTGCATCAATCGGTGCTGCGCGAACTTCCTGTTTTAATTCTGTTGGCAACACAGTTGAGTTACGACGCAGAAAAGCATCTCGCTGAAGGAGTAACAAGGCAGCACGTGACCTAGTCGTTTGCTCAGTCACGTGGCTAAGTGCTTTATTAACTACCTGCATCAGACGAAATATCTTCTGTGAGTCAGGATGGGCGGACCTCATCTCTGACACCGTAGTAGCAAGGAACCAATCGATAGAGGAGAATATCCGAAGGGATAATGCGTATCCTTCTCCTAACCGTGATAAGTGTTTATTATCAATGGTAGTATTCTTAAAACCATCACGATCTTGGTCAACAGCGTCAGCATCAGTGTCCAGCTCTGGAAAGTTGACACGTTGATCGGTTGCGTGGGTACGATAAGGTTTCCCTGGATAGCGGAACCAAGGGTACCTATTCATTCGCATTGGCGGCTGACCTGGACCCTTGCCACAAACCTCTGAGGACACTTTACCCTGTACTGAAGTGACCATAGCTGAGAGGGGGAGTGTAGCAGGTTGATACTCCGTCTGTTCGAGCTGGCCCTCCAATGCTAAGCTTGTCTCAGACTGTACCGAATTCGTTGCAGTGGGACGGGTACATTTATCTGGGAACTGTTGATAAACCCATTCAACGCATTGACTAAATGGAATATCAGCAAAGCGTTCCGGAGAGGGCGCTCTCCCCTCTGATTCAGAGGGCGGCGGTCTAACCCGATCGTCATCCGAATGGTCAGCGCCCCCAAGGAGGTCGCGATCCTCTGGGGCCGTTAAGGACATTTCATCGGGATCGCGTCTCCATAGGGATCCGAAACGTTCGCCCTGTAAGCGGCAGAAACGTGTCGGTGAAGACGAGGGAGAACGCTCTTCACGCGTTACCGGAATGCGTGGTCTGGAAGAGCGTCTCGGTGAAAGCGATGATCTACGATCCCCGCGCCTCGGTGGACTGTGCGAGCGGCGTGGGGAACGAGAGCGATCTCTGCGAGATCGAAGTACCCCTATGTCACGTTCCGTTTGCGGATTGCGTGAACGACGGTGGCACTGGGAACGGTCATAAGGCGGCCGTGACCTCTCTCTATCTCTATCCCCTCCTCCCCAGGGACCCCTAGACTGATGGGTATCCATGGTGGGGGGGTAACCATAAGGTGACCAATAATTAGGTGGAGGCCAAAACCCTGTAGGTTGGCCAAAGGCAGTCCAAGGAAGTGGATTTTGTCTTGGATCCAAATCTGTGGAAGTTTCACCTTGTGGGTAGCCCATAGCATTGAATGGATATGGTAGCGTCCCCGTAGGAGGCCATGGTATCGACCTAGGATCAGGTGACTGATCACGTGATCCGCTAGCGGTAGGACGGGAAGTGCGTCTTTTGACTTCCGGTATTACCCCACGCGAAGAATCTAGACTATTCGACGGCATGGTTTGACGTTCACTGAACGACCCTTGAACGGTATGTGGACGGCTCGAAGGGTTTACGTCAGTTCGCCTGGGAGGTTCTCGAAACCGACCGCTATATTGAGATGTCGGAGACGGAGAACGAGAATCAGCTTTGTAGGAAGAGGGGCTGTCTGTAATTACAGGACACTCTCCACTAACAATACCCGTATCAGGACGTCCCTTATCGGACGAGTCCTGCAAAGGTCCACGAGAAACCCGTACTTCAGAACCCGTTGTGGTTAAGACCTCGCCCTCAGAAGGGCGTTTTGTCGTGGGAGAACCCACACTTACACAAGACTTACCTGAAAATTTATCTAAATCAGTGCTCGGAGCAGCGGAGGTCCGCTTACTCTGCTTTGATTTTGGTTTACGTGACGATTCAATAGGTTTATCGAATTCCTGCCACTGATCGTCTGCCCAATGACCGCATACAGTTTTGCATGGTGAAGTACGGGAACACTTCCGACAAGAAGGGCAAAATTTGTGGAGGTCCTCTATGTGGAAAACATGTCCACAAGACCCCTTCTTTTGGTTCGGAAGCATGGTTTGAAAACACGCTTTAAACAAACAATAGTCAAAAGCGGAAAAAGAATGAAACGGTCGTGTAACGGAATACAATAGACGACCGCTCAATACAAACAGAACAAACAAAGAAAAGCGAAGCTTAAAACAAGCACAATTGAATGAAAAGAATAAAAGAAAGGACTCAGCTGGGTTTCCAGGGACTTGGGTGCCACAGAAGTCAGCTATAAAAATCCACCAAGGCTTGAAAAGGCTAATTTGTCGTGAGCGAAGAAAATATACGTCTTCTTTCGCTCGCAAAATTTAGTACTGGCGGGAAAAGGGGCATCATGGGATAGCCACAGGTGGGTCAGGGGTCACGACTTTATTTTGCGAAGTTAGGCTAAAAGCAAAAGGGTAACCCAATAGTAGTATAATAAAGGTGAGTATTTTCGATGAACAGAATCATAAACCCTGAGACAAAACGTCGACTGGCTAGACAAAAAATCTCATTAACATTTGGCACATTTTATCGTCTGGCGAGACAAAAATCTTACCAACAGCGATTCGTCAATCATCTGGCATGACAAACATCTTTACCAATATTGTTACACTTTCTTTACGCGAGCTACCATTACCTTAGGAGATCATCGCCAAATTTATACCTCCCTGGCAGACCTAAGGTTAGCGAGTGCTTTTATTGATATTTTGAGAGTCAATTGATTACATGTAAAATGTATCAATTGTAATTCAGTTCTTGTTGTGCCAGATCATAACATGTGGAAATATTAATTAGATTTTTGTCGAGCCAGACGAGAATATTTACAACATCAAGATTTAGACGGCAAGATTTAGACGAGATTTACAACATCAAAGAGATATTTTGTCTAGCCAGACGAGAACATTTACAATAATTATATAAAAAATATATTGTGTAGAGCCAGACGAGAACATTTACAATATCAAAAATATATTGTGTAAAGCCAGACGAGAATATTTACAACATCAAAGAGATATTTTGTAGAGCCAGACGAGAATATTTACAACATCAAAAAGATATTTTGTAGAGCCAGACGAAACGTGGTTACATAACCATGTTGATTGTTCTTTGTTCCAGTTACCGTCATACCAACTTATCACTTGCAATCGTCAACATTCTCAAGGTGGTGGTGTCGCCCTGTATGTACATTCGTCACTGTCATTTTCTCGTATCGATCACATTACCATCGCTAATTGCGAATAATTACTACTAGAAATAAAAATGCGACACACTTGGTTTGGGAGAAAGTGGGGTGTGCTTTAATATCTGAAAGTGGTAACACACTCCACACCAACCAACGGGTGGGAGGGTTGGGAAAAACAAGAATTGAACTACACAGCACAAAGTTAGCTCACAGCAAAAACTGAACAGAAACAAAAGGCTGAGCGCCAAAACACCAAAAATTGCTACAAAACTGCCGCCCAAAGGGGGGCGCCCTCGCAGTCCGTAATTAACAATTTCTCCCCAGAGAAATATACAAATTACTACTAGAAATAAAAATGCGACACACTTGGTTTGGGAGAAAGTGGGGTGTGCTTTAATATCTGAAAGTGGTAACACACTCCACACCAACCAACCAAATCACCCAAACCTGAGTGAGGAACACTATGAAAAACTATCTTCTAAAATTGCCTTACCCATTGTAGCAGTGACTGCTAATTTATCACTCAATGGAACTCTAATATACTGACGAAATGCGTCACTGGCCCAATCACCATGCAGACGAAGCATTTCTGGAGAGATGCCGCAATGAAACGCGAAGGAACAGCCCCCTCTGCGGAAACTATGGCCAGAAAAGTGCTGAGGGGAAAAACCGGCAAGAAGGACAAGCCGAGCTAAAGCTCCAGAAAAAACCCGGGCCGAAAGAGGGACAAGGCATCCTCCAGATGGCACAACGAAAGCAGGTGCAGAACCAGGTGCTGGAATTAAAGAACACATTGATGTATAAGCTTTAACTGGGCAAAGGAGAGAACCTGGAATACTGCAGATTGGGAGAAAATGCAAACGCTCCCCAAACTGGATGGTCTTACTGTAACTAACTGTAACTACTAAAAAATTCTCAGAAACCTTAACTTTGTCCCTAGTTAAATGTTTTGCAGAATCGAAACTATGTGTACCAGGAGGAACCAAATTACTCTTCCTGAAAAATCCAAAAAAGGCAAGTAAAAAACATGCCCACAATGCTGAATGTACTGGCTTGGAAAGGTCCAAGAACTTAAGAAATTTAAATAACATCTGAGGTGTGATGGGATGCTTCTGAGTAGGCAAAGTGGATAATTCCCGCTTTAAAGCTCTAACTGACAACTCAACTAAGAAATCTGAGATAGGCTCAACAGAAAACCCATTGTATGAAGCAAAACGCTTAAGACTAGCCTTATAGTTAAGAATAGTACCGAAGGCTGTAACTGTACGTGAAAGAAACTCCAAGAAATTACAGATGTTAAGAGGCTCTAAAGGCAACGGCTTAACATTAAAGTATGTATAGAACAAAAAATAAGTCTTAATATGGCTTCTGAAATTCCGTACTGTGCCGCTTGCGTATGCTGAATGACGGCGAGTGACTGATTGTTGACAAAGTTTCATCCACTGACTGGTACTGGTAATGTTAAGTCCTGTGGAAGCAAATTACCACTCATGAGTAAAATCAAATAATGTGTCATTCATGAAACATTCAACTAGATTGTGATAATTATGTAAACAATGAAACTGCCTACAGTACTTATCATCTAGATGCCACCTGCTCAAACAATCTGCTTGAGAGTTTGTTACCCCTGGAATGTGCTTGGCTCTAATTTCCAGTTGGTACATAGCGCAGTAAAATAACAGTTCTCTGGCGCAAGCGATCATAAAATTGTCTTTGCTGCGACCTGTATTAATTACTGAAACAGTAGCCTCATTGTCACATGCTACATTTAAACACAGACCCTGCCAATTGTGTCCCCAAAGTTTAACTGCAACCACTACTGTAAGTAATTCCAATGCTGAAATGTGTAACTGTTTACTAGCAATCTTTTCTGGAAATACTGCATGAAAATACTCAGAATTTGTAACTCCCCCACAGCCACTTAAGCATGCATCTGTATGCAGTGATACAATTGTTTTGACCCCATCTATTTGAGGTATCAATGAAACACCATTGTAGGTTGGCAGAAACTCTGTCCACCATAACAAGTCTTTTTTGAAGTGGCGTGTAAGACGCGTCTTATGGTGGTTGCGTTTAAGTTTGCGAAGTAGCGCTAACATCCTTGATACAAACAACCTCCCGGGTCTCACACAAGCGGCAATAAACATAAGTTTCCCTATGATAGACTGGAGTTCGCGTTTTGTTGCGGTGCGTTTATCTTTCCATTGGTTTAGTATAACTTTAGTGTCTTCCAAGCGGTCTCTAGTCACAAACATTGACATTGTATTAGAGTCAAATCCGACTCCCAAGAAAACCATACAAGTGGTAGGTGACACAGATTTCGCTGTATTCTCTTGTAAGCCTAGATCCTGAAGCAAAGACCCTAGTTTATTAAATGAGTCCCATGCGTTACTAGGTAAGTCCACACCTCCAAAGTCATCCAAGTAATTCATGCTGGTACAGCCAAGTTCGTGGTGCAGGTAAGTGACAGCATTGGTTACTCGCTGACATGCCATCGCTGCGCTGCGGATACCAAAAGGAAACACAATGTCAAAGTAAAGTTTATCTCTCCATTCGTAGCCAAGCAGATGATAGTCATATGGATCCACATATAATTGTTTATAAGCACGGCTCAAGTCTCTTTTATACATCAAGCACCCTTTACCATAAATGCGTAGTAAGGATGCAAATGTATCCACTGTGGGATATTTCAGCGAATAGTCTTCACCTAAATAGGAGTGTGCAGGTATGCCATCGTTTACGGAGTTGCCTGATGGAAAACTTAAATCCAAAATGATACGTCGTTCATCGGAGTCCTTTTTACTGACTGTAGAAATCGGTGACACAGTAAGTGGTACAATGAAGGGATTACATGTAAACGGTCCAGCAGTGGCTCCAAGGTGAGATTCTTTTGCAATGAATTTATCGACATGACTGCTGTAATCTATTGCTGACTTGTGGTTGCGTCCTTGAGTTACAGGTAAAGTACCTTTAATATAGCCTACGGGCCATCCAAACTCTAAATATTCACATATGTAACTATCTTCGTAGTCTTTTAGTCGTTGTCTCCACACGCTGATATTAAGTTTTGTAGGCACAGGGATTTTTAGCCCCAAATAATTGTAATTCCCTGATGAGTAAACCAAATCATGTAAGTTCACCAAGTATTGCAAATCATGCTTAGAAACTGCTTGCGATTGAAGGCTGGTACTATTAACTGCAGATGGCTGATTTCCACCCTTGTATGCATCTGTTACTGAAGCATGCATGCCATTGTCACTAGACTGTGTACCGCAAGTGTCATTACGCTGGTAACAGGCCTTGACAGTTTGCTCCTGAGAAGCAGTGAGAGATAAGCGATTCCCTTGTATGACTTCTATAGCATTGTGGGTCTCAGGAGTAGCGAAGTTATGTTGCATAGCAACGGAACAGCTGTTGCAGTCAAAAGTGTCACTTGTGTCTGCTGAGGGAGTAGTTTCTTTACAATGATGCAACACCTGATGGACGACATGATTAGGAATAATTGTCTGGGACTGTGTAGACTGTTTACCTCTGCATCGCCTGGCTATCAGCGTCAGCTGGCGTAGTCGGCGTTTTCGCGTGCTGCTCGCGAAAAGGACATCTGACTATAGGATGAGACGCGTGTTGGCCTTTGGTTATACAATGGAGACATGCATGCAACTTCTTACACTGTTTGTTGTTGGGGGGGGGGGTCATCATAAGGACACGTGTTCTTCCAGTTCCATGAAAAGCATATAAAGTTGAACTGGCTGTTATGTCTCGATTTATCCTGTTGCTGTGGTACTGAAATGCTAGTGTTGTTTGCTGTTGGTGTGGTTTTAAATGCCCAGTACGCTAAGCTATCGAAATTATCATTCCATGTAGCGTGTCCCATTTCTATCTTATGTAAAGCCTTAGCGTGAAATTCTCTGGTTTTCTCCCATCCGTACAGTATTTTGTAGTTAATTAAATCTTTTAGATGGGTAATTCTGTGTTCCTTCTCTTCGTCTGAAATTAAAGCTGGTATGTGAGTGATAATGGCGAGGTAACCGGCTAAGAAGTTATCGAAGGACAAATTATTGTAATCGGTAGTCTGTGTTGACGGCATAACATCCACCATTACATTATGAGGCCAAAGCGTGGGTCTGACTACGTGATCTTGGGGCTTCGTAAAAATGCCTGATTTATGCTTACCGGCGGGTGCCTGAGTGAGGAAATCGTCTTCGGCGAACGGTAACCATTGTCTCAGCCTATCTTCCGACCTTCTTATCAGATCATTGTTTCTTCGGAAGTTGTTCACATCGACATCGTTGTGTCTGGGTGTGCGGTCGTCTGAGGTACGATGCTGAGTGGAATGGCACCATGGACGTTGACGGCCGTCGCTACTGGTATGCCTGGACACATCACGTAACCCTTCGATCTCACGATCCACCTCCCGAATACTGGCTTCTAATTGCTCCATGACTGTGTCGGAAGCCTTCCTCCTAGTTCTACGTGGCATTTTCTCCGACCAGCTCGCAAAAAACAAGAATTGAACTACACAGCACAAAGTTAGCTCACAGCAAAAACTGAACAGAAACAAAAGGCTGAGCGCCAAAACACCAAAAATTGCTACAAAACTGCCGCCCAAAGGGGGGCGCCCTCGCAGTCCGTAATTAACAATTTCTCCCCAGAGAAATATACACATTATTCATTGAGACGCTTTTCGGAAACAAAAAGGTAGTTATCGGCGTTATGTACAGACAACCGAACACCCCACCCCAAGAATTTTTGGACAGCTTAGAAATGTGTATCAACAACATGTCAGCCAGTAATAGGAAATGTATTATTGTAGGTGACATCAACATCGATGTTACCTCAACTTCTAATACTGTGGAAAAGTACATATCTCTCCTCAATAGTTATAACTTTGAACAGACAATTAGCATTCCGACCAGAATTTGTGAAAACACTGCCACTACAATTGACCACATTTTAACAAACATTACAGATCACTTCATTGAGTGTGGTTGCATTGAAACTGACGTCAGCGACCATTTCTGTACTTTTGCTATTGTGAAAAACCTGAAGTATGTCTTTAAACAGAACACTTCTTCCGTCAACTTTGATTTCTCAGGGTTTAATAAAGAAGCCTTTCTGACGGATTTAAGCAACATTTCCTGGCAGCCGGTCTATGAAAGTACTGATCCAAACGATGCTTACAAAATATTCTATGACAAATATTTTAGTATCGCATCAAAGCATGTACCCAATAAAAAGAAGTCTAAACGAAAATGCACAAGTACCCATAGACCTTGGTTGTCCAGGGGACTGCTTACATCGATCAGGAAGAAACACAGTATGTATTCAAACTTACAAAAATCTCCAAATAATGTTGAACTTAGGCGCCAATATAACTTGTACAGAAACGTCCTTACAAAACTCCTCAGATCAGCCAAACGACATTATTTACAAAAACAAGCTTTCTTCTGTCAGTGGAAACACAAACAAAACATGGCAAGTTATTAATGAGATTATTAACAAAAATTCTACCAAAGGAGATGCGCCTAGGAAAATCAAATTGGACAACGATGAGTTAGTGACTGAGAGTTCCCACATTGCCAACATTTTCTGCGAATATTTTACAAATATCGGCCCAAACCTTGCATCTAGAATACACACAACTACTAACTTCAGTCAGTATTTGAAAGGAAATTATGTCAATTCATTCTTCTTGAGACCTGTTGTCGAAGATGATATTGCCAACGAAATCAAAGGGATCGATCCAAAGAAAGCTGTCGGGTATGACTTCATTCACCCTCTTTTGGTCCAACATGCCGTTGATTATATTTCCCGCCCACTTGCACATATTATTAATTTATCTATTTCACATGGACTTTTCCCCGATGCTCTTAAATCTGCCAGAATTACTCCTGTTTTCAAAAAGGGCTCCCCATTAAATGTCGGCAACTACAGGCCAATTTCCATTCTCCCTACTTTAAGCAAGATTATTGAAAATTTGGTCAACAAGCAATTAGTTTCATTTCTTGACAAATATGACATCTTGTTGGAAACTCAGTATGGATTTCGGAAAAAACGTAGTACAAAACTTGCTTTGGCCGATCTTGTCTCGGATATAGCTGACAAACTTGACGATGGCCACACAACCAGCGTGCGAAATTAACGCCGGTCCTTCGGCCCGAGACCAACAGATTTCCGTTCGGACCGACAGTTTTTCAGAATTACAACAACGTATCGGTCCTTATGACCGACTGAAATTTGATGTAAATAATAACATTTATTCAAAGATATATCCAATTTCACCTACACGAATCTGATCTTGTGTTACCTATTTTACTCTCGACATCATCTCGTTCAAGTCAAGCGACACAGAGCTAGCTCGCTACGTGTTGTTGTCAATGTTGATATGTCTACATATGACGTATCATACAGCATTTACTTTATGAAATTATGTTAGCAAACACATGATTGACCGATTTTCTCCAATTATTTGTGTCTTGACTAATCAGAACGTCTTAGACATTCAGACCCATTTTACGCATTCAGCGCATGCGTCTTTTCCCGCCATGATATAGTAATTGTTGTAAAGTTTACTGTTCTAAGTGTATGAAACTTTTAACGTGTTTGAGACAGTTCCACGTTGTATTTATAAAGTATGTGGGCGATATTTAGAAGGCAGCAATGAACTTCCGAAGAAGAAGACGAATTTAAACAGACACTGTTTTTTTAAAGGCTGGTATTAAAGCCGGTAAATGTTAGCGGGTTTCCCGATCAATTTACCGGAGTTCCCCATGTATGTGGCCATGATCAAAACAAACTGACGGAAAACATATAATTTAAAACTACTCTGAAAATGGCGTTTTAACTAATAAAGAAGGCAGGTACACTTCGTAAAATATCTTCAGTACGATTATAGTATTTTTTTGTAAAACAGTAAAAAAAATGCGTAGTCTGATTGCTTTCAATTTGATTCATATGATAATGTATGTCCTGTCATGTTGTAATCAACGTATAAACTTAGAAATGTTGCATTTTTGTTGCCATTGTTGTATCTGGAAAATTACTGCATCGTGCCAAACACGGGTACATATAGTGGATGACACATTACAGTACAGTTACCATATCACGCTCCCACGTCAAAAAAACTTGCATTGTAAGACATGTTTAGCCATAGTTCTCTTCATCATGGTCAGATTTCTTACACAAACAGTCGAGTCAGAGACGATAATCAATACACCACGGTAGGGTATACGGGTAGGGCTTTATGGGGGGGGGGCTTCAGTACATATTTGAAGGAAGACGAAACTGCTCCATGTCACTTTTGTGGATGGAAATTGAAATAAAGTGAATACACAGTTTTCAAGAGGGATAGTTATGCGACAAAACTTTTATTTCTGCCATGATGAATTTGTGCGTCTACGTTCGCTAAGAGTTGGAAAGCTACATCAGCTGTTGCCACAGACGATGAATCTGACTTTGGATTATGTGATTCAGAATTTAGTGAATCGTACAGAGAGGAAGGAGAGGACTGTGATCTCTTAGAGATTGCAGATAATGTATATTTAATGATTCATTCACCCATATTATCTACAATCTATGGATATGTATTTCTATGGTGTAATGAATACATTCAGTCTCAGACCACTTTAGTCCATAGGATCAGATTATGCGAGAATGAATATTCATAGTCTCTGGGTTCATAGTTACAAATGAAAATCTCTACTCATAGAGTCAAATATTTCTTGGTAGTGAATCATAATTTACTTCCAAGTTATTTGTTGACTCTGTGAGTGGAAATTTTATAAAATAATAGTGGATAGTGAACAATTCGTTGTACTCTCTTTTACTTTAGTATATCTAAAGATATGTTGTATCATATTAAAGTTCAAAATCATTTAATCTGTAAATGGAGGGTATATAAATATAGGTCGTGAACGTGAACTGCATTGAGTATGGACCAGCAGTTTTCCTTAATGACCAGCAGTATTTGCTACATGTCGGTCCTTATGACCAGTAGTCATTTTCCCTTAAGTTCACACACTGCACACAACCCTTGGTATTTTTATCGACCTTAAAAAGGCCTTTGACACCATAGACCATGGCATCCTCTTACGAAAACTTGAGCATTATGGGGTCAGAGGAATTCCGCTCTTATGGTTCAAGAGTTACCATCAAAATCGCCAACAATCCGTTGTCTTGGATGGGGAAACTTCACATCCCAGACAAGTTCAATGTGGTGTCCCGCAAGGTTCAATACTTGGCCCAACTCTTTTTCTGATCTACATTAATGACATTGACAAATCAACTAACTTCTTCAATTTCAGACTTTTCGCTGACGATACTAACTTATTCAGATTCACTAAATCACAAAATACTAATCTCAACACCATTAATGCTGAATTAAACTTGGTCAATGATTGGTGCAAGACGAATAAACTAACCATTAATGTCGAAAAAACTAATTACATGATAATAAAAACGCCTCAGAGGAGAGTTACCATAGATGGACATCTGTCAATTGGTAACACTCAGATAAAGGGCGTGACATGTGCAGGGTATCTTGGTGTATTAATTGACTCTAATGTCTCTTGGAAATCTCATATTAATAATGTTATAAAAATTATCACACCTAAAATTGGAATATTATCTCGCATTCGTCACTATGTCCCTAGATCTACACTAATTCTTCTTTATAATGCAACAATTCTACCTCATCTTAGCTACTGTATAGAGATCTGGGGCAACACCTATACTTCTCACCTTGAACCTATCCTTAGATTACAAAAGAGAATCGTTCGCCTCATTACCTTCTCCGATTTCTGCGCTCACTCTAATCCACTTTTCCACCAACTAAAAATTCTTGACATAAATAAACTATGTAAATGTTTAACTTGTACATTCGTCTTTGACCTAAAACATAATCGTTACTCCCATGACATCACTAAATTTTTCCAACCGCTTCTGCATGATTATCCCACCCGTCAAGTCCTTGCAGGAAATGTTTGTATCCCAAAACATAATCTCACACTCACACAGAACCAAATTACATTTGCTGCTGCAAAGCACTGGAACTCACTCCCCTCCTCAATCAAACAGATAGCATCAAGACAAGTATTTAAAAAGGAGCTAAAACAAAACCTCCTCAATTCTATGGCTGATTGATTGATTTAGTTTTTCTACCTTTGTATTTTGCCAATTTTCATTTTGTTCAATAGGTATTCCAGTTATAAGTGTTGTACTGTTTGTTTGTTTGTTTGTGTTTTTTTTTTGTTTTTTTGTTTTGTTTTTTGTTTTTTTAACTCTTCCCCATTCCTAGATTATTGTTTTCTTTGTTGCTTTGTTTTCCTATCAAATTGTATTTTTTTGGAGTTATTTCTTTATGTATGAGGTAATAGAGTATGCACTTATTTTGTTCTACATGTATATCATTTTTGCAACTCTACATAACTTCATTGTATAAAATGATTTATTTCATATAATTTGTTTGGGCCATGAAGGAAGATTAGTTCTGCTGAACTATATTTCATGGTCCCCACCAATTATACTTAGTTAGATTTATGAAATGTAAATACTTATTATTATGGTGAAAATAAATTAGTATTATTATTATTATTATAGAATATTTACAACATCAAAGAGATATTTTGTAGAGCCAGACGAGAATATTTACAACATCAAAGAGATATTTTGTAGAGCCAGACGAGAATATTTACAACATCAAATAGATATTTTGTAGTGCTAGACGAGAATATTTACAACATCAAAGAGATATTTTGTAGAGCCAGACGAGAAGATTTACAACATCAAAGAGATATTTGTAGAGCCAGACGAGAATATTTACATTGAAAAGATATTTTGTAGAGCCAGACGAGAATATTTACAACATCAAATAGATATTTTGTAGAGTCAGACGAGAATATTTACAACATCAAAGAGATATTTTGTAGAGCCAGACGAGAATATTTACAACATCAAAGAGATATTTTGTAGAGCCAGACGAGAATATTTACAACATCAAAGATATATTTTGTAGAGCCAGACGAGAATATTTACAACATCAAAAATATATTTTGTAGAGCCAGACGAGAATATTTACAACATCAAAAAGATATTTTGTAGAGCCAGACGATAATATTTACAACATCAAAGAGATATTTTGTAGAGCCAGACGAGAATATTTACAACATCAAAAAGATATTTTGTAGAGCCAGACGATAATATTTACAACATCAAAGAGATATTTTGTAGAGCCAGACGATAATATTTACAACATCAAAGAGATATTTTGTAGAGCCAGACGAGAATATTTACATTGAAAAGATATTTTGTAGAGCCAGACGAGAATATTTACAACATCAAAAAGATATTTTGTAGAGCCAGACGAGAATATTTACAACATCAAAAAGATATTTTGTAGAGCCAGACGATAATATTTACAACATCAAAGAGATATTTTGTAGAGCCAGACGAGAATATTTACATCAAAGAGATATTTTGTAGAGCCAGACGAGAATATTTACAACATCAAAAAGATATTTTGTAGAGCCAGACGAGAATATTTACATTGAAAAGATATTTTGTAGAGCCAGACGAGAATATTTACAACATCAAAAAGATATTTTGTAGAGCCAGACGAGAATATTTACATTGAAAAGATATTTTGTAGAGCCAGACGAGAATATTTACAACATCAAAAAGATATTTTGTAGAGCCAGACGAGAATATTTACAACATCAAAGAGATATTTTGTAGAGCCAGACGAGAATATTTACAACATCAAAAAGATATTTTGTAGAGCCAGACGAGAATATTTACAACATCAAAGAGATATTTTGTAGAGCCAGACGAGAATATTTACAACATCAAAGAGATATTTTGTAGAGCCAGACGAGAATATTTACAACATCAAAGAGATATTTTGTAGAGCCAGACGAGAATATTTACAACATCAAAGAGATATTTTGTAGAGCCAGACGAGAATATTTACAACATCAAAGAGATATTTTGTAGAGTCAGACGAGAATATTTACAACATCAAAAAGATATTTTGTAGAGCCAGACGAGAATATTTACAACATCAAAGAGATATTTTGTAGAGCCAGACGAGAAGATTTACAACATCAAAAATATATTTTGTAGAGCCAGACGAGAAGATTTACAACATCAAAAAGATATTTTGTAGAGCCAGACGAGAAGATTTACAACATCAAAGAGATATTTTGTAGAGCCAGACGAGAATATTTACAACATCAAAGATATATTTTGTAGAGCAAGATGTAGCAAATTGAATGTCAATGAAATTTTGTCGAACCAGGCGACGTTTTGTTTTAAAGTTTATGATTTTCGTTGTTAAAGTCCGTTCGTGGGACACACTGCTCAGGCTGGACTGGCAACGCTTCAAACCTTCTTAAATGTTGTGTACAAATTAAAGTTGCGACTTGCACAAAATTCAACTGGAAACTGTGGCTGCAGTTGCACGAATTCTGACGGCCTCACTGTCGTGGTTCTCTATAATATAGCAACTTCACGAGCGCCTGTGCTCCCGGTCATCATCCGTTTTCCACCTATATACACCTGCCTTCCTCATTTTATGTCCGGTTGACAATTTGGCCTAGTCTATCTGTAGACGTGAAGGACTACCACTAGCCACACTATTCCGCCAAACAAACATTTTGATTTTTGAATTTTCACTCTTCTTCCTCGAGAAAGAACGAGCGAAATTTCAAAAAGAAAGTAGACACAGAATAGTGTAGTAGTCTTTCACGTCTACAAGTACGTTCAATGCAAATCCAGTATAATTAAGGTAAGGTATACATTTGAGTTTGAAATACTATTGTAGGCACTAGCAATGCACGCATCTGGGTGGATGTTCGTCACTGAAATACACGGTCGGTACAAAACACGGGTACAGGCCAGGTGAGTAAAGACTGAAACTTTGGTTTTGGATTCACATTCACATTCGGATCCAAAGATGCGTCATCTGTTTTATTTGCAATATCTCCCTAAGTTTGCCTGTTTGACAGTCATAAACAATTCATTTGCCTGTATGCAACCCATAATGTGCCACAATCGTTTATAGCATTCATATTAAGTTTAAAGGTATTCTGTTTCATTTGCTAATTGACCACGTCACATTAGGAAGACCCCATGCTAGGTTTGTAAATCAACGAAACCGTATACATAGTACTTTCACACTTGATATGAATGCTATAAATGAGTGTGGCATAGAGAAAGTGTTTTACTTTAATAACGTGTTACTCGTTGTATTTGTGTCACTTACCATGATTATGTTAGCATGTGCAAAACAATTATTTAACATTCCTTGCCTCATAGTAAGTATTATTTGTCACCCAAACCTCTAGTTTTGCGTAATTGGCCTCATTAGACCTAGAACTATATCGCTGTCATAAGGAGGGTCAGTCAAAATTTAAATTTACATCTTTCCTTGGCTGTATGCATTTTCGCTGACTGCAAACATTCCACTGCAGACGTATTTACAAAGTGGCACATATTTTGAATTTGGAAGACGTTAACATATTTGGTGTTTACTGGGATCATGTGATCGACATCAGTATGACTTCAGATGTACCAGAAAAAGTTGCACAGACAGATTCTGGGTTGACAAAATCTTACTAACATTGTTATATTTTATTGTCTGGCCGACATACTGAACTATGGCTCGATTTGCGGGTCGTGCAAAACGAGTCTTCATATGATATGAAATGCTTCCTTTGCATAACATTGTACGTAGTGCTTTCAGGGCCGTCAATACTTTCATGAAAAACCACGCACGTAAAATCATGGCGAGGATGGTGGTCAGAGCGGGTCGTGGAGTGCGCCACCATCGGCCTAGCACAATTCGCGCAATAATACAAAAATACATATTTTTGGTGTGTAGGGTTACTTAGTGGTCTGCAAAAAAAAACAACGGAGAAGACCATATCAACTAAGCTAGCCACATGTACAATTCTACATGTGACAACGAGACAAAACTGTAGGCCACCTATAAGTCGATAAACAGATACTCAAGACTATTGAAATTTCGCATTTAATTTTCTTTGTACTTTACCGTCGGAAAATGAGTGTCACATTGCGATAATATGTCATGGATACAATGACGAAGGGTAATACTCAATTTATCATATGACTACGCCGCCTTGGAATTAAAAGAGAATATACAAATAAACTACAAACCATATAAAGCGATGTCTGAATAATATGTCGTACCACTGTACATGTGTTGTCAGGTGACTATCACGTGTATAGAGTCAGCCTACTCGTACCAGCCTGTATCAATGCAATGGTTATATGGCCATCCATTCTGTTTGACATCGGGGTATTTCTGCAAATCAAATGCATGAAGAATACCCCGATATCGAACAGAGTAGATACCATGTTTGATAAGCTGTCAGATTTCTCTCCGTGTTTCAAAAAATGATTGGGTAAATAAAACTGGTCGACTGCGTCCAAAACCTTTGTCCAATGGTGGTACAACCTTTACAGTGCAGTGCCACCTTATGCTATGGTCTAAGTCGAGTTGGGAGTTGATTTGGATTACCAGCGCAATTCACTTGCAGTTTTGGTACAAATCTATAAACGGAGTTGGTGTACTATCATAATGAACATGACATCATTGGGAATGGATATTTTAGGATATTTTTTTTTGTATTTCGGCTTTACTTTACACTGCCCTCTACTTACATTACTTTCATTTTAACACTAGCACTATAAATTTACAATATGAGTGACCGAACTCGACTAGTATCATGCTAATATACTGACTCCCGTTATCCACCAATCAAACCCTCTACTTTACATCTCGAATTTTAAAATATATAGTTCTTTCTTATATGGGTAATAAACTAGATTATAAATAAATAATTACCTTGTCTCATTCAAAGTGGTATGCCTGAGAAGTCATATTGTTTTCATATGTCAATTTCCGGAATTAAATTTCCATGTAAATGAAGTAGGTTATTAATAATGCAATCACTTTAAAGCGAGATATTATTGTTACTTTCTACATCATCTGCAAGGGAAGGAATGGTATATATCAAGTTGTGTGACAGGTGTTAACTTCTGCACGGATATACAGCTGCCGAGGTATGATGACGTTGTTTTTACATTCTCATATTTGCAATATGTTTTATCTAAGCGACTAACGTACACTGTTTTGTATGTCAATATTACACAAACCTATTCAATGTCATGAGTACAAATGTTTGGAAAAGTGAATCAGAAATTTCGAAGAAAAAAATACTTAGGGAGCCTTCAGTATTTACAAGGGGGAGGGTCGGAGGAATCGGGTTTGGGTCACATTTTACAAACCGGTTCTTAGGGGAGGGTCATATTTTGCATTACAATGTTCGTTTGGGGAGGGTCACATTTTACAATCCGTAGTTTTGTGGCCAAATTGAAGATTCAATTATTGTCAATTTGTTTTGTGTGTTTTGAGGTGTAAAAGTGGGACAAGCACTCAGCATTTATTTTTACGAGTACTTTACATGCCAAAATACGAAAATAAAGCTACACATATTGTAAGAAAATTGTTTGATAAAACGATGCATTTTGTTGAGTGTACCATCTCACCTTATCATTCACACTCTCCGTGAATGTTGTTAATAAAATATGGTGATTGTAGCAGTAATATATGATGATGACGACGACGACGACGACGATGATGATGATGATGATGATGATGATGATGATGATGATGATTTAGTTTTGAATGTCATAGAGAACACGGACAGGGATACATATACTGACGCAAGTAGTGACAGTGAGTCAGATTAGAGTGACTCTGATAATTGCAATACTGAAAGTGAAGGTGATGATGATAATGATATCAGGGAACTTTTGCAAGTGACCAGATCAGGCAGAGTATGCACAACATGGAAAGCTCGTTTTAGATACTTACTAGATTGTGTATGATTATAAGAGAAAGGTAACTAGCCAGTCTTTTACTGTTTTGTCACTTTATATGTACACATATATTGCTTTCTAATACAGAGTCAAAATTATTTAATTTGTATGTATACATATAATAGGAATATTGATTAACGTTCAGTATATGCAAATGTCATGGGGAGGGTCATGTTTTACAAAATGGGACAAAGGGGAGGGTCACTTTTTACAAATGGAGAATGGGGGGGGGGGTCATGTTTTACTTAACAGACCATGTGTGATTTCCTCCGGCCCTCCCCTAGTAAATACTGAAGGCTCCCTTACAGTCATCAGTGTTTTGTCATCAATGGATGTTAGAATATCCTTACACACACACCTTAAGACAAGCCACACCGATAAAAGACTAGACACATCGATAATAAAGTTTAGCTAGAATTATCAAATGTTGATGTTAAGATAAAATAATGACAAAGGGCCATGTGCGAATGTAGTATACAACATTCTTTCTTATTTCTTATTTCTTGGAAGATGAACCTTCTCAACCAAACTGCCTTCGGTGATTCTGATGGCCGTGAAGTCGGAGATAAGATAATAATGGTGATTATTCAAGTCCTTATAGCCGTTGCTATCATTCTCTCCAATAGTCTCGTGTTGGCATCAGTGGCAATTTTCAAGACATTACGGGAGAAGCAATTCAACCACCTTATCTTAAACCTTGCTGTAGCAGACTTGTGTACTGGTATTATCCCCTTACCAACTACAATTTATTGTTTCTGGTACGGCGAGTGTAAACTTAGTGAGCAATTGTGCACTATTTACATGTCTATAAATATGTCACTTTCAGCTATATCTACATTAGGTGTTATGTTGGTTAGTGTAGATAAATACATATTTGTCATGCACCCACTTCGATACTACGAACTGGTTACGCCAAGAAGAATAAACATAGCAATCGTAACAACATGGACGTTGTCTTTTACGATATCGAGTGTGAGTTGTATGACAGGATGGAACAAACAGGAGATGACTGAAGAATTAGCACAGCGTGATATCGTGTACCCACCAGCTTGCTATGTCGTCACATCAGAATACATTATTTTCTTTTCCTTTTACACTGTGTTTATCCCAGCGTCTGTAACAGCGTACACTGGTTTTCGTATACTCAACGCCATTCGAAGTCAACTCCGGAAGATATCGTCACAGAACGACGAGCTAAGTTTCCAACAAGAAGAGCCAACGTTCCCGCCTTCCTCTGAAAATCAGCTTGGACATAGTCAAAGTTTACAACATCCTAATTCTGACCAACCTGTTGCCAATGACAGTGAAGTGATACCTGGTGATAGCAGTCAGAACGTTACAGAGATCATACCAACTGGAATGAAGATGAATCAAGAGGAAATCGAGATTCCAAACCAAAGTTGTAGTAATCAGGAATCAAATAGAACTGGTAACTGTAAATCAAAACCAATTGTCGTTGAAAATGGTGCAAGAAAGCTCAGAGTTTCTGATATTAAGGCAATAAAGGCAATGGGTTTAGTCATTGTTATGCTCTTCATCATGTGGGTGCCATTCTATTCAATTCTAGCCATCTCAAAAGTTTGCAGTACTTGCCAGGTTGACTATAGACGTGCATTTGAGATAACACGTATGCTTGGTTTTTCAAACTCAGCTATCAATCCAATTTTATACGCCAAAAATAAAGAATTCCGTGATGCTTATAGGAAGATTTTACAATGCAACTTTCGATGAATATACATTGGTTACATTCACTCAAACTGATATGGCCGAGTTATGACTGTTAATATAGCATTTAATGGATAAGTCTCGTACACTATTTGACATGTCTGCAATTCAGTTTCTTTTATTACATACAACATGAAATGACATATACACTAATATTTATCAACCATCATGTATATGCAAACATGAAATATCTGTTCATTGACTATTTTATAGGTAGATGTGATGATACAAACGAATACTTCTTTGATCTGCTTTAAGTCAACACATCATCGAAAGCAGATGGTTTCATTTTGGCAGCAAAATGTTTTCTACAAATGTTATTGTCATAAATTACATGAAAACAACTAAGTACTGACATTGATACCACACAGACATATAAAATGATGTATTTCATCATGATGTGAACACAAATCAAATTACTGTCGGATGAAACGAGAAAGATTCAAACACAGAACTATTTATTTGTGTTCACTGTGAGACAAATTTACAATGTAACATTTCATGTATGTGCACATTATCATTACCCATTTTTCGTTTATGTAATTCTTAACAAACAAGAAAACGTTGTGTGAGATGTACAAAACCTCGTGCCTCCAAATTGAACTCTATAGTCTTTGTGGTCTGGTAGTAGTCTGAGTCAACACATTATTTAAATCGCGTGATTGGTTTTATTAGAGTTACGTTAATATAGGCATTTGAATGCAGCTTTACAAGTCGATAACACTTTTGTTTGGTTCGCTATGGTTCGCAGCTAACTGAGAGCTGTGCTCCCGTTTTGCTGTCAAATGTAGTCATTAAGTGGGACAAAGCCTCTTAACAGTCTCAAAACAAGGAAGTAAGTCAACCAAGGTGCGAAATGGCAACAAAAGACAAAAACAAGGACCAGAACCGGGTCCCTGGAGGGACAACACCGAAGATAACTGATTTTGTTGTTCTTCAAGATGGCGTCGACAAGGTTTCGGGGACGGAATTGGGTGAGTCAGACTTCAAAACATTAGTTACGAACACCTTAACAAGTCTACAAAATATGGTTCAACAAATAGCAAACGACCAGAAGAAGCTTTTGGTACGAGTAGAAAATATAGAGAAGAAACGGGAAGATTGTGAGAAGTCTCTTCAATAGCAATCTGACGACATTGACCTACTTAGGCAAAATAATACAAGCATGACTCAACAGGTGTCTCAAACAAAAGAAGAACTTGTTATCAGTGTTGAAACGTTTTGAATCAGTATCTGAAGAAAATGTGAAGCTTCAGCGTCATTCTAATAGCTTTAATTTGCGTTTTGGGGGGATAAAGGAAACTAAAGATGAAAACTGTAAAGACATTATAGTCGATATTCTGGAAGGAAACTTTGAGATTGATAATGTTCTGGTTGAAAACGCACACCGTGTTGGGCAGGTAAAGCGAACTAAGCCACACCGCATTTTGGTCAGATTCATCTATCGTCCTCAGAGATTTGAAGTCATAACCAAAGCCAAGGGAAAACTTGCGGGAACTGGCATTTTTATTACTGGTGATCTTTGTCGAGCTGACTACGAGAAGAAAAAGCAACTTCGTGCAGTAATGGCTCAAGCCTATAAGCAGAAAAAGCAAGCCCGCTTTAAAAAAACAACTTAAGGTGAACTCTATATTGATGGCAATATTTACCGGGCGTAGCCAGTGTTGTCAAGTTTAGACACTGGTATAGGAGTGTGCTTGCTTTTTGAGCTGGGACAAGTACAGTCTTGCAAATTGTTCGATTGACGTAGAACTATGGTAGACTGATAAACTGAGAATATTTCATAGTGTGCTACAGCACTTATGATTGACGTAGAACTATGATCGACTGATAAACTGAGAATATTTTGTAGAGAGCTACAGCAAACGGGGTGGTTGGTTCTGTTTGGACCTTTTTTTTCTTTGCATTGTTTTTTAAGTGTTTTCTTTGTGTTGCTGCTTTAGTGGTTGTTTTGTTTCGCTTTTTGCTGTCCTTGCAATTTCCGTCAATGTTTGTGCAACGTGACTAGCCTTATTTGTAGATTTATTGTAACAGACGTTTTACACCAATTCTGATGCGTGAACGCTTCAACATCAAAGTGCTCTCCCTTAATGTCAGAGGTTTAAATGTAAAACAAAAGCGAAGGTCTGTCTTTCGTTGGGTCAGGAAAAAAATAATGCTGATATAGAGACATATAGCACGCCCCAGGATGAAAATACCTGGCGTAATGAGTGGGGTAATGAAGTTCTTTTTTCTCATAGAAATAATTACAGCAGGGGTGATGGTTCTCTTCAGCCCACAATTTGAGTATATTATTAAAAACAATGTCATAGATTCTGAAGGTAGATTTATTATTTCCCACTTAGATGGTGGAGATTCAGTCTTCTATTTCATTAATGTTTATGCCCCCAATGTTGAAAGTAATCAACTGCAGTTCATTAGTAATATTATTAATCGCATGAATAGCCTCAACTTGGGGTAGGTAGATAATATCATCATAGGTGGTGATTTTAATGTAATTTTAAATCACAGATTGGATAAGTTTAGAGGTTCATCTGAGCTTGGAACACAAAAAGGAAAAAGTGCCAGTAAAATTGCAGAACTTATGAATACTTTTGATTTACAAGACATATGGAGGTTAAAACATCCTACCTTAAAGCGTTTTACATGGAGGGGAGGTAATTCCATTATTCAATCTCGGTTGGATTACTGGCTTATTTTTAATAGTCTTCATGACTATGTTGAAGATACTGACGTTCTACCTTCAATCAAGTCAGATCATTCTGCCATCTTTCTTCACATTAATAGTTTTAATGCGGTGAAAGGGGATGGGGGTACTGGAAGTTGAACTCAACAATTATTAATGAAGAAGAATACATTAATCAGATTAACACAGAGAAGGAGACTTGGATTGATGAATTTCACGAAATTGTGGATTGCAGGGTTAGAACTCGGGAACTTATCAAGAACAGAATAAGGCGATTTAGTCAGAAATATAGTAAAGAAAAAGCAAAGGGTAGAAAAGATAAAAGATATAGCCGAATTACCAAAAATAATTAATTATGCAAATTATTCGTTAACGCTGTAAGGTACATCATCAAATTTTATAGGACAAATGTATGTTGTTATAACGAATATACTAAATTATATTGAAATTGAAGTATGCAGTCTTAAGATATTGCTTAATTATTTGATTTCATTAATATGCAAATTTCTCTAATTAAACATTAACCGATCTGGCTGAAAACCTAATCAGGTCTAGCTATTACCCTAAAGATTATTACAATAATTCCAAATTTCATTACAATTGAGCCAGCCGAATTTTAGAAAAAGATGACACAGACACACAGACAAACACACAGACAGACAGACAGACAGACAGACAGACAGACAGACAGACAGACAGACAGACAGACAGACAGACAGACAGACAGACAGACAGACAGACAGACACACACAGACAGACAGACATTTGTATTTTAATACCTCCCCTACCCTTACGGGAGGTAAAAACGCTGGGTAATGACGGCATAACAGCGGAATTTTACAGTAACTTTTGGTCCTGGATAGGCCCCTATCTTGTTAATTCTCTTAACGCGCATGATAAGGGTGAATTAAGTAACTCTCAGAAACAAGTAGTAATAACTTTAATTGATAAAGGAAAGGATAGGTTAGAGCTCGGTAACTGGCGACCAATCTCTCTTTTAAATGTAGATTATAAGATAGGTTCCAAGGCTCTTGCAAGCAGAATCACGGAAGTAGGCGAGTATTATCAGTGAGAATCAGACGGATTATGTCAAGGGCCGGTATATTGGTGAAACAATTCGCACAGTTCTTGACATTTTACAGTACACAAAAGATCATGATATTCCAGGTTTTATTGTGTGTTTATTTTAAGAAAGCTTTTGATTCTATTGAGTGGCCCTTTCTTGAACTCGCTCTAAAGGAATTTAACTTTGGTGATTCCTTCATCACGTCAGGGTGACCCCTATCTCCGTATTTATTTGTGATTACAATTGAATTAATGGTTATTGCTGTAAGGTAAAGACAAAGTGAAAACATTAAGGGTATCTCCATTGATAAGAGAGAAACCAAGTTAGCCCAGTATGCCGACGACACCTCAGCCTTACTTTCTGACATTAGTTCTGCAAAGGAATTCCTTTTTCTGCTTGACCATTTCAGTAAGATGTCAGGCCTTGTTATTAATAAACAAAAGACAGAGGCAACGTGGATTGGGTCTAACAGACGCATTGATTTGAAACCCCTAGATCTTTCATGGCCTGATAGACCGCTAAAACGTTTGGGAATTTATATTTCATATGATGACATGAATTTGAACAAACTTAATTTTCAGGATAAAATCGATGAGGCCCGGGGTTGTTTCAATATCTGGAGAACTAGGGGTTTAAATCCTCCTCGGCCGAATTCAACTCTGTAAAACATTTATAATTTCTAAATCTTCTTATATGGTTCTTTTACCAATTTCTCGTGAGTACTTGAAGCAAATTGAAAGATTAATTTTCAGATTCATATGGGCAGGGAAGCTGGAAAAGATTAACAGGGTAACAAGGATTTCCGACTTTAAAAGCGGAGATCTGAAAGTACCGGACTTCGAGTCCATTGTGATGACTTCCCGGGTTATGTGGATCAAAAAATACCTTAATCCCTCCCAGTCAATTTGGAAGTTCTTTGCAGATTCTTTTGCCAGAAGGTATGGAGGTCTTCATTTTTTGCTCTTGTATTGCAATTTTGGCGTAAACAAGTTATTACCGAATTTCTATAAAGATTTGTTAAGATCTTGGTTATTGGTACGAAGTGATTTGGAGCAGTCCTTGCATACTGATTTCCTTTGGAATAACAAATATTTTCAAATTGGTGGTAATGAATTATTCAATAGAAATATGATGCAAGCGGGCATCTGGTACCCAGGGGATCTTCTCGAAGCTACAAATAGAACTATTCCTTTCGAGGTGTGGGTAAATCGAGGTGTTTATTGCAGGTACTTTTGTGTTTGGGCGGCGCTTGTAAATTTAATAAAAGCGGGCAAAATGCAAGCTGTTAGTGGAAAAAACATTTCTCATTCCCAACTCTTGAGTTCATCTTCAAAATATATCTATCAGTTTGTACTTAACTCTAAACACATTACTTTCAAGAAACCTTGGATCTCTCAATTTACCATAAATACTAGAGAGAATACTGACTCAGAGTGGATGGATATTTATCTTCGACCACACATTGTATCAATGGATACCAAATCCAAGATCTTTCAACACAAAGTTTTACAGAATTATCTTGCTGTTAATTATTGGCTCAAGAAATGGGGTATTACAAGTAGTGAAACCTGCTCTTTTTGCTCAAATTACAGTGAAACTATCCTTCGCCTATTTTGTGACTGTGAGATAGTATTAGCCGGTTTTTGGGTACACTTTAAGACATGGTGGAACACGTTAACAAATGTACAAATTAATATCGACTGTGATGTAATTCTGTATGGGTCTACAAACTATCCAGTGATTCTTAATTACATTTTGATTCAAGCCAAGCAGTTTGTTTTCCAGGCCAGAATATTACCTTCATTCCATTTTATCGAACATCTCAAACAGTTGTATAAGATTGAAAAACAAATTGCTGTTAGAAATAACAGACAAGACAACTTTTATCAGAAATGGTCATTGCTAGATAATCTCAACTAAGGTATTTCTTTCAAGTTAACTTTAACAGATTCTTAGTTACCATGACTTTGTCTAAATTATTTTTTGTAGCTAGGGATAGCATTGTTTGTTTGGTTGTGTGTTGTTTTTTCCTTCTCGTATGTATTGTAGTTCTTTTTCGTTTGTTTCTGTAATAAAAAGTCGATAACACATCTCTATTAAAGGGTAACTCTATTCCACGTAATGAAGGAGTTTTCATTAAGTTTGTGTTGTGGAGAGTTATTTCATGGTTTTACAACACCTATACATTCTACAATGACATACGATTTTAAAGAAACGTCGACTTGAAGTTGTCCTTTTCATTTTGCGTTCTTTGCTGTTGTGAGGTAGCAGGTAGCATAAATGTTTATTGATGAAATAATATTCATGACTTAATTCAAACAATGTCACCATATGTACCTCAGTAACGCTCGGAAGGTTCCGTCATTTCCACGTCACAATAGAAGACCCATCTATCAATATTAGTTTGCAAATCTGATCTCCTCTACACCAACCTTTACATTATCTTCCAATGGATTGTTTTATAGATTTTTTTTATACCACAAACATATGTAAAGTAGTGAAAGACCATAGTTAAAAGGAGTGGCACCAGACTGGTTTGTATAGAAAAAGATTCATGTCATTTTCTAGATATAATTCATTTGTTTTCTGTAAATGAAAAGATATCGACTCCTTTAAAAAATGCACAAATGCATACCGTACGGAATTCTCTGGGTTTTTTTTTTACAGTATTCCGTATAACGTGTATGAGTGTCCTCCTAGTAATAGTAAAACACATTAGGTGACGAAAAGACACCTGGCACGCCAACACTACGTAGTTCTTTAAATAAAATTATGACCTTTGGCAGAGATATTAGTTTAGTGGCCATGGTGTTCTCTTAGGACTTGGAATTCACTTATTTCATCACACATTATAATCCAATGGGTAGACGTAATCGATAAGTAAAACGACGAAATATCCTAAACATTAACTCGTGTGTTGTAGGCAAGGAGGAATATTTAACAAACATATTTATATGTTTTCAGTATCTACAACAGCTATGCCCTTCTCATTGCCACATAGACATATTATATATTTTTATTGGTATATCATTTTGGCATATATATATATATATATATATATATATATATATATATATATATATATATATATATATATATATATATATATATATATATATAAATGTTATGGAATAGAACGATAACACTGCAAGCTCTAATGAACAGTAAAATACGCAAAGAAATATATAAAATTCACATGTACCAAACGACCCCTATAGAACACGCCTCAAAGATAGAATAAGGATGGAAAATGACTTCCTCCTCCTTCAACCCCAATCGATCTTCATCACCAGAAACCTTACAAATTCCTGAAATAGACATATCTGATACACTATGATCGATAGTAAAGGATTTCCAAGAAATAGAGGAAAATGGGTGTACCACAACACAATAAAAGCTGTACATTACCATGAATGTTCCAATAATCCTTTGTTGCTGTTTTGTACTACAGAACGTCTTTCGTAAATACTCTTCATCGAAAGCATGAACTCTCATGCAGCAGTTGATATCATGTTGTCTTTATATAGCCTGGAATTCAAAATTGTATCACCTTAGCCAGTATTAGCTAGAAACTAATAACATCTGGTTTTGTAACCTTTATATTATGTACTTTCAGGTATAAGACATACAAGCTCACGATATTGAATATTTTAGTAATGGAAAGAACCCACAGATCTTAGGAGTATGTCTTCAAAGTAATTGTATTAGTTAGCTGACATATTAAAAAAAACACAGCTTGTTCCAACGTCTAGATTTGATAGATGTAGACTATAGCCAAATCACTTGCATAGCTACATTTATAAACAATCTCTCTATATCATGGGACTGTCATATGTGTTCTAAAATCTAGATATATATATAATATTTACATTATATATTTATATGTTATTCTATACACTTGATGAATGAACTACGTCATTGTATGCTCCCCGGGGAGTTGAGGAAGACTAAAGGGCCGTTGTGCCGTTCTGATCCGAGCCAGGGGTAATAATTGTAAAGCGCTTTGCGCACGGAGTGGGAAAGCGCTATATAAGAACCCAACATTATTATTATTATTATTATTATTATTATTATTATTATTATTATATATTATTGTATTATCAGTACAAATACATGTGACGTAAACTTTGTACAGTTACATGCTTCTAAGTTGAACTACTCGTACTACTGGTAGGACCTAATGTCTTTTGGGAAAAACAACTGAAATTAACGACTTTTCGTATGATAGCATTCTTGCCTAATATGATGTGTACATGTTTGATTCCGGGGGATCATACATTTTTTTAATCCTGTAGAACATTATCGATGTATTGCTATTGTAAGACTTGTTTAGTTGCCCGAAGGTTAGAGGTAATGTCTTCACACTGCAATGTACTTAGTATATCCATGTACCTGAAGAGAAAAAAACTATGGGGTTGAGTATCGTACTAAGTTCGTGGAAAGTTCTACAAACCACATATCCTACCAATACGAAATTTCGCGATGTTTTGCTGCAACCAAACACGGAAAATATAGTTACCTTATCTGAATAACATTATTTCATTATGTCAAAATTGCATAGGCTGTGGGCGGAGTTCATGCAATCATCACGTTACAGGTGCTTCTATTGCCTTTTGCACTTGAATACAACGTGTCCACTGGATACATTTTGTATCAACAACCTCGTGAACTACACTTGACACGACAGGTACACGGAATATGCTGACAACTTGAGGATCGCATTGTTGATATACCTTGTTTTTGTGTATGATATAACGATTCACATAGCCAGTAGCTATCCAAAACAGGAGGGGGGAAGACTATAAAAATGGAGATATCAAACTTTCGGAAGTCTAACGATTCTTCGTTGTTTTTCATGATGGTTAATTAACTACAGATCCTGATAGTAGACATGATTCTCAATCATCTAGTACAATTTCTGTTTGATGAATTTGAATCGCCTGATTTTGTCTTTACACAAATTGTCTGCATGTGTTCGGTACAAAATGATATTGCATGTCGACAAGGCATTTGCTGCACGTCTCTAAATGTCAGTATGTAGGATTATGATTTGTGTTAGTCAATTTCAGAAATGTATGTCACAAGTTACTCTCCTCGAACTCTACTACACAGCTACTCATTTTTAGTTAAGTTTCTTAATGTTCAGGTTCAAACATGTATAGTTGAAAACCAGATCTAGAGACACTACTGTATGCCATTGCTTGACAGTGTGAAGTTCAAGGTTAGGAGGTTATGACGTCACTAATTCTCAACCTGAATTCTTAATATAATTCCAGTTTTATTAAGCAATAATTAAACACCTTATCAATCAGTGCAGGTCGACTTACTCTTTTCGAGAACTCTAACTTTTAATACAGAGTGTGTTTTAGGTAACTATGGTAACCGTTATATTTCATACACTTAGAAAGCTTTTAGTTGTTGCAAGGGGGCCTGGGGAATGGGGGGGGGTCATTTTTGACAAATTGCGGCACTTGGGGAGAAAATGGAAAGGGGGGGGGTGTCATATATTACTTTGAATCATTTTTCTTGTAACTTTGCATTATCTTGTTATTTTGGCATGATCCCAGCCAATTAGACCCAAACACAGGCATTGATTTATTACAAACACAAACTAACTGTGATGGTAATTGTGGGGAAACAACAAATGTGGTGGGATATCTTACTACAGATCTCGCACTCTAACAATTCACTACGTCATACGAAGGGAGGGGATGTTTAAAATGTTTTTTTCAATGAAATATTTGAACAGAGGAAGGATCATATTTTTGAGAAAGAAAATTTAAGGTGGTCACTTTTTAGCATAATATGAACTACGTGAAAGGTCACATTTTATGCCACAGACCGGGTTTGATATTCCCAGCCCTTCCTTATGTAATTATTGAAGGGTCCGTTAGACAAATAAAAAACATCCAGCTTTGCACTAAACAATCCTCCATACGTATTTGCTGTTCAGCTCCAATGGTTTCATATTTAATACATTGTTCGTGTTTTATATTAAGGCAAAATAAAAAAAATGTTTGTTTCCGATAACATGACTTCAGAAAACTGGGTAGGTAGGTCGGAATTTTACTTTATTTTACTTAAAAATTTGTTTAAAAAAAAACAAAAAAAAAACTAAAACATCGACCTCAAAATGATTCACTCGTCGGTCACAATATTTCCGAGAGATTTTGATGACGTGTATAAAAGAAGTAAGTGAAGACAGTTTAAGTTAAGTACACGCTGCCACAGTCTAAATATACATAGCTTTCTCTAGATTTTTTTCTAAATTGACCACAGATGAGGTAAAGTCATGAAGGTGTACATGGAAATGGAAGTAAATTGTAACAGTTCACCTTTTTTGCATGCACGCCAATGTTTAGGGTTGGGGGCTTAAACCAGGGTTAGTCGCGTTGTTTGGTTCCGGTTACCCGACCCCACCTAGTCTTTCACGCCGACCCTAAACGTTTTTTACGTATTCGAGGAAAAAATAAAAAAATCGCGAAAATTGTGAAGTCTCACAAGAAATAGTGGATGCGCATATTAACATCAATTGAAAAAGACAATATAAAACTGTTCTTCCAAACTGTAATCGCTGTACATCTAATGAGAGGAAACCAATAACACAGAGACCATATATGGAAATCTACCTACCCCACCTATTCTAAAATGGAATGTTATGAGTTTTTTTACGACTTATCAGAAACATTATTTGGCTTAATTTCATTCCATACATAATTTATCTTTAATTTCATAGGACTTCGTAATAATGGATATGTTACAGCTAATTAATTTCGCTTATCATTAAACATGTCAGTGTGGAGATGATTTACTGTATGATTCTCTGTATATGTAGGTGACAACATTAACACGTCCCACCTTCACATACTGCATCTCATTTTAACAAGTTCTTTCTTTAAATCTTTACTATTCCAACTCTTTATCATGAAATATATATTTTGCATTTAATATATAATTTACACCTCCCTCTAGTCATATTCCCTTAATTGTAACTCTGTAACTTTACAATAATGTCTGGTGGGTTACGATGCCCAATGCATACCAATCAACCTCTGAATACTTTACATCTCGAATAATTTTGTGAAATTTACACTTCTCTCTTATATGGGTAATAAAATCTAGAGATACTATTTAAATACCCCGTCAAATTCAAAGTTCATACCATGCTTGAGAACTCATTATAGTGTATGTCAATGCAATTACCGTAATTAAACGTCGACCTTTCCATGTCATTGAAGTAAGGCAAGGCAAAATATTGTTACCGATATAGTTATATCATCTGCAAGAGAAGGGATCGGATATAACAAGTACTGTTGTGTAAAGTACTGTTATGTGATTGGTGATAAGTTGTGCACGGATACGCTGAGGTATGTTGCAGTTGTTTCTGCATTGTTCGAATATTTGCGACAAAGAGTGTTGCCCTTTTGTATATGTATTTTCTAGAGTGGTCTGAGATGCAAACGATTGACAAACATAGTTATCATCTTATCGTAATAAGAAACAAATACATGACTAAGTCTTGATAAAGGAAAAGTTCTCCCGTTTTATCTCTTACCATTGATTAGCTGATATTACGAACATGATCTCTCCTTCATACCGTAGATTGTATACATTTATGGTTTCTTTAATCAACGTATTCTGATATGTGATGGAAACATTTAAGACTTGGAGAAATAACCCCGTCTTTCCTGTTGACAGCTTATCGTTATTGAACTACAAATGCACGGTATCTTTATCGTATCCTTACAGTTGTCTCACTCTGAACCACTAGTGTTATACTCAATGCAACTTTACTTATAATACACCAAATCTTTGTCTTGTCAACATATAAGTTATATGTTGACAAGACAAAGATTTGGTGTATATTATTGGAAGTATTCGACACATAAATTCTGTCACCTGAAGTGGATAACGTGTATGATGACAATCGATTAATTTAACTGTAAACCTTTACAGTTCAAAACGCATTCTGTTTCTGGTGATAACACAAAGCATCTTTGTTGTCAAAATTATATTCTATAAAACCGAACTCAAATTCTTCCTTTGTTGCTTTGTTTACATCTGATTCGTGTGCATTCGCATATTCGTCCTTACATTGTGCCACCAATGTAACACATTTTGAAAAGTGACTGTCTTCCAGCACATTGACTATTTTTACCACGGTAACTATAGCACAAAGACTACATTAAAGACATATTTGTCAGGAAGAAGTCGAATTATATTGGCGATCAAGGTTCGTGTATTAATAATGAAATTGGCATCTGTTCGCCAGTTTTACCGACCGGAAACTGCTGCCTATTCAATTAAATCCATTGTGTTTACAGCCATTGACATCAGTGAATCGTCCAATTTTCAATTTCAGATATCCTTTAACTATGTTAACAGGGTTTGAATTTATATAAGGTGCATAAAATCCAATGATCTATCAAATCAACTTTTACAGATAATATAATGACAAAGGACCTTTGTGTTAATGTAGTACATGTGTATATCAAATTCTTTCTTATTTCTTAGTTCTTGGAAGGTGAACCTTCTCAACCAAACTGCCTTCGGTGATTCTGATGGTGGTGAAGTCGGAGATAAGATAATAATGGTGGTTATTCAAGTCCTTATAGCCATTGCTATCATTCTCTCCAATAGTCTCGTGTTGGCATCAGTGGCAATTTTCAAGACATTACGGGAGAAGCAATTCAACCACCTTATCTTAAACCTTGCTGTAGCAGACTTGTGTACTGGTATTATCCCCTTACCAACTACAATTTATTGTTTCTGGTACGGCGAGTGTAAACTTAGTGAGCAATTGTGCACTATTTACATGTCTATAAATATGTCACTTTCAGCTATATCTACATTAGGTGTTATGTTGGTTAGTGTAGATAAATACATATTTGTAATGCACCCACTTCGATACTACGAACTGGTTACGCCAAGAAGAATAAACATAGTAATCGTAACAACATGGACGTTGTCTTTTACGATATCGAGTGTGAGTTGTATGACAGGATGGAACAAACATGAGATGACTGAAGAATTAGCACAGCGTGATATCGTGTACCCACCAGCTTGCTATGTCGTCACATCAGAATACATTATTTTATTTTCCTTGTACACTGTGTTTATCCCAGCGTCTGTAACAACGTATACTGGTTTTCGTATACTCAACGCCATTCGAAGTCAACTCCGGAAGATATCGTCACAGAACGACGAGCAAAGTTTCCAACAAGAAGAGCCAACGTTTCCGCCTTCCTCTGAAAATCAGCTTGGACATTGGACAGTCAAACGTTACAACATCCTAATTCTGACCAACTTGTTGCCAATGACAGTGAAGTGATACCTGGTGATAGCAGTAAGTCAATGGGTTTAGTCATTGTTATGCTCTTCGTCATGTGGGCGCCATTTAATTTTATTCTCTTTATGTCAAAATTTTGCAGTACTTGCCAGGTTGACTATAGACGTGCATTTGAGTTAACACGTATGCTTGGTTTCTCCAACTCATCTCTAAACCCAATTTTATACGCCAAAAATAAAGAATTCCGCGATGCTTACAGAAAGATTTTGCATTGTAATTTTCGCTGAATATGAATTGATTAACTGGAATGGCTGGGTTTTGACTATTAACGTGACCATAAGTATTGTTTTCAAATCTTAATGACATTCAGGAAATCTATGGTTATTAAAATAGTAATATGGTTGATAATAAAAATTAATGTGTTTACCAGTGTAGGACAGACCAATACTTCCTTGATGGCTAGATATAGGCTAACCAATGAATACACAACTAATACTCGGGTCGTTGGCGGCCGCGCGATTAGCTCGTACGCCTTTTACCTCTGCAGCCTGGGTTCGAACCCGCCTGGTATCCGCTGGGTTTGATTAAATTTACCACGCTGTAAGTAAGAAGAGTGTCGTTCAGTTTGACTCTACCGAACAACGCAGGTTTTCCCCGGGTACTCCGGTTTACACCGAACTTTCCTCCTGTTATTGGGCAATGCCTGTTGGATGGTTAATAAATAAATAATAAATAAAAACATACATCATCACACTTTTGTGTGCGGTGAATGAGAACAACAATGATAATCAGTAAGATTGTATCTTCAAAAGATTTCATGTAACCTAGTGGTAAATCATTTGTAGATGATCAAAATTATGTTCGATATATTTGGAATTGGCTATAATATATACATAATATATATGTATATATATATATATATATATATATATATATATATATATATATATATATATATATATATATATATATATATATATATATATATATATATATATATATATATATATATATATATATATATATATATAACTCGGTGAGTATCAATCTGCTAAGACAGTGCTCTATACCACAGTGGCAGAGCGTAATAGTTTTGGTAGTACTGGAACTCTTTCTTGGTTGTAACTCGGAGTTTCACGCATGGCGCGATCATCAGACAACTTGGCTATAATATATACATATTGTTGTCTGGTGATCGCGCCATGCGTGAAACTCCGAGTTACAACCAAGAAAGAGTTCCAGTACTACCAAAACTATATATATATATATATATATATATATATATATATATATATATATATATATATATATATATATATATATATAAACTTAATCACTTGATGTTAATATCTACACTTTCTAATTTCCCTAGTTACAATCACTGCATACCCTCATTTTATACTTGCAAAGTGTGTACAGTAGTACTGTATAACATACTGTCACCCAGTTCCTTTATTGTATACAATATTGTTTAATAATATACATTATTGTCATCATAGTACGTAATTAAACGCAATACAAGACGGAGACGGAAAGGCACTCGGCACGTCAACACCAAGCATGTTATTGGGGGAAAGCATAACCTCTGAGAGAAGTATTAGTTTAGTGGTGGGATTCCATTGGCTTGATCACTTACTAGAAACAATGGTACATGTTATTGAAAAACCATTTTGACTCACTGATAAAAGAAGCTTTTTTATATCTAATTTGCATGATTCTTTTAAACATATAACCGTTAACGTTCACGTACTTGAATCCACCACTTCTAATAACATATACCCATGAATAAATGGAATTTATGTCCTTTTGAGTAATTTTGACGACAATGCAATTTTTTTTCAATTTTGGTTTACATTTCCTTTGGTAACCACAGATGTTCACTTTCCAATCAGTTTACTCATTTTATTTTGACATCATAACTTTCCACAAAGATTTCTCGAATGCACGCACACACACACACACACACACACACACACACACACACACACACACACACACACACACACACACACACATACATACATACACACACACATACATACATACACACATACACATATACATACATACACACATACATACACACATACACACACACATACATACATACATACATACATACATAGATACATACATACATACATACATACATACATACATACACACATGCATACACACATACATACATACATACATACAGACAGACAGACAGACAGACAGACAGACAGACAGACAGACAGACAGACAGACAGAGAGAGAGAGAGAGAGAGAGAGAGAGAGAGAGAGAGAGAGAGAGAGAGAGAGAGAGAGAGAGAGAGAGAGAGAGAGAGAGAGACCTAATTTAACTACTTATATCGGTATAGTTTAAAACCAATAAATATGAGGTGTCACCATTTGTTTAAAAGGCCCTTTTTGCAAAGCTTTTGTAAGGGTTTCATATTGACTTCACTTCCAAGAATACTTGTACTCATAACAACATTTGAAATGAAATGTATGCTTATTTATCAAGATCATCACAACTGACTAGGCAATGACAGATAGATAGAAAGACAAAAGTGCGTTGGTAGCCATTTAAAACATCACTAAGTAATTGTTCTTTCCAACACCTAATTGTTTTTAAGGTAAATGTGATAATCACTTTCCATTAGAATTATTCTCTAATCGAGATAAACATGGAAGAAAGTGGCACAAGTGGCCGTGAAAGAGAGACTAGACAGTGATGAGTAGTGTTTCAGCTAGTTGTCACTGTGTACGAATAAGTGGGAACCCACACAACTCTCAATAACTACTGTAGAGTGCAAATCGCTAATTGGGACATATTTCATGGCCATATATCACTGTATCCCTTTGGAAGTCAATGAATGCAGTAATCTCTGCTATTTTCCTGGGAAGACGTGAGTGCAAACTACAATGTCTCACGTTGGTTAGTATAACGGTATCATGTTGTAAGCAAGCGAGAAGGGAGAACCTTTTATGTGAGAGCGCCATCAGAAGGCAGTTATGTTATCCGTTGATATTTAGAAACCTTCGAATAATGCATTCCGAAAACTAAATTCATTTTTTAATAATGATTTACTTTTTAATAGCTACATGTGCTAGATGAGCCTGCTACCAAACGAACAATAGTCACTTCACACGTGATTAGTTTGTCTTCAACTCTACAAATAGCAATAACGAAAAACGTCTTTAGTTCATTGATACAGATTTGTTATGAGTTATTTTTAGTCTATGATATCATAAATTTCCCAGTACTGAATATTGATGTTATTCCATTCAATGTTGTGTATCAGATAATACTGCGAAGCAACGTTATTTTCAGTTGTAATCACACTATAATCAATGTCAGTATAAGATAGTAAATACTTCCCGTTCTCATCCCGTCGATAGGGTTGTAAGAATATTATGACAAGTCTCAGGCATAGATATCAGTAAGACGTGTCTAGCAATTACATTCTTTTTAATTGGAAAACAATATGTATATATGCAGGCATTTTCTTGACCTTATTGGAAAATGTGTATCCTCATTATTATTATTATTATCACCAATTCTCCATCATGTTGAAATAGTTACTAACGTGTAACAATCACTAACACAAACCTTCGTCAGGGGGATATAAAGTAATGGCTCATTTATATGCTAATTTTTTACCGAAATGTTCGGTAGAAGTGACATTATAACACGCATCGGATAGCATACATTACTGATTACAAACGCTACATTTAATCCTTACAAGCCTGAGGTCAAAGACAATGGAAATGTTCTAAATTATTTACCTAGTGAATTGTAGCCAAGGAATATATATTTAGTCTAAAATGACAATGGTCTACAACAGCTATGACCATGTCACCACATCAGAGACATTCATAATAAAGACTTTTCGGGATATCAAAGGAACCTAATTGTAGTACAACACAATAATTGGTATACATTAACATGAATGGTACCAAATTTAGGATGTTCGAACAATCCTTTGATTTTTACTATAGAAGATTTTTTTCCACTTACCATCCAGCAGATGAAAACATGTCCCTTTATATAGGAATTCCATGTTTACTCAAAATTATATCACCGTAGCCAGTATTAGCTAGAAATTAATAACATCAGGTTTTGTTACATTATGTACTTTCAGGTATAAGAAATAAAAGCTCACGATATTAACACGATTGGATATTTTAATAATGGTAAGAAGTAGTAGATTTTAGAAATCCGTCTTCAAAGTAATTTTGTTAGCCTCCTGCCATATTAAGAACAATACACAGCTTGTTCCAACGTCTACATTCGATAGCTAGGTCATGTAGACTGTCTACAAATAACTTGGTAAAGTAACATAACTGTACATCGTGGGACTGTCTTCCGTGTTCTACTTATGTCATATGTACATTATATATTTCTATGAACCATATATCCACTTTTATCATTGCATGATTCTTTAAGGATCTTTGAATGTGTATGCTTGCATGCCATTTAGATAGGTTATTCTAAATATGTATTTTATTACTATTTCAATAGTTATGGATACTAAGTAAATGGTAAATTATAAATCACTGTACTTTCTCAATAAATGAACATAAATAAAGACGCTGTTCAAATAAACTGTTTTCAGTGACCTCCATACAATTACTTCGTAAGAAATATATACCCCCAGTATATAGAGGAAGGCGTGTGATATATGTACCCCAGTATATGGAGGAAGGCGTGATATATATACCCCCAGTATATGGAGGAAGGCGTGTGATATATGTACCCCAGTATATGGAGGAAGGCGTGTGATATATGTACCCCAGTATATGGAGGAAGGCGTGTGATATATGTACCCCAGTATATGGAGGAAGGCGTGTGATATATGTACCCCAGTATATGGAGGAAGGCGTGTGATATATGTACCCCAGTATATGGAGGAAGGCGTGTCATATATGTACCCCAGTATATGGAGGAAGGCGTGTGATATATATACCCCCGGAAAGCGTGTGATATATGTACCCCAGTATACAGAGGAAAGCGTGTAATATATATACCCCCAGTATATGGAGGAAGGCGTGTGATATATATACCCCCGGAAAGCGTGTGATATATGTACCCTCCAGTATATGGAGGAAAGCGTGCAATATATATACCCCCGGAAAGCGTGTGATATATGTACCCCAGTATACAGAGGAAAGCGTGTAATATATATACCCCCAGTATATGGAGGAAGGCGTGTGATATATATACCCCCGGAAAGCATGTGATATATGTACCCTCCAGTATATGGAGGAAAGCGTGCAATATATATACCCCCGGAAAGCGTGTGATATATGTACCCCCAGTATACAGGGGAAAGCGTGTGATATAAGTACCCCCAGTATACAGAGGAAAGCGTGTGATATAAGTACCCCCAGTATACAGAGGAAAGCGTGTGATATATGTACCCCAGTATAGACGGAAGCGTGTGATAGATATACCTAGTATAGAGGAAGGTGTGATATATATATATATACCCAGTATAGAGGAAAGTGTGATATATATATACCCAGTATAGTGGAAAGCATCGATATATGTACCCCAGTATAGAGGAAAGTGTGTGATATATATACCCAGTATAGAGGAAAGCGTGTGATATATGTACCCAAGTATACGGAAAGCATGTGATATATGTACCCAGTATAGAGGAAAGCCTGTGATATATGTACCCCAGTATAGAGGAAAGCGTGTGATATATGTACCCCCAGTATACAGACGAAAGCGTGTAATATATGCATTTATACGTCACCTGTCACCAATCTCGCATTCTGATTGGTCGAGAGCCCTGCAGATACGCAGGCGTATTTTTCACCAACAGCCGTATTTTTGCTTGTTGTATCACGTGATCACTGGACGTCCCCTTGTAAACAAACCAAGCAGACAACTAGAAATACAGCTATAACCAACATTTCCAAATGCCAAATTTATTGTCAACCGTATGCAATATCATCGTTGTATACATTGTAACAAGTCTTTGAACTGTATGTTTTGTGTCAGAGGGAAAATGTCAAAAATTCCATGCAGAACGGCGATAGTCCAGATACGGCGAACGCACGGTCGTCACGCGATCGTGAACATGAATTCCTAAATATATGAAGGATATCAAAATTACCACCACATAGGGTGCAATTTTTGCTTAACTAGAACAACAAAGTATATCACGAACATTTCTGTACATTTAATGGAATACAGTACGCAAAACAAAGACGCACTCATTTTTCTACTTAAGGTTATAAGTTTGAGTATATCTTTGAGTGATATGCAAATAGTAAACATTACGTCATACTACTGAGCAAACGCGCAGTCTGATTGGATGATAAAGTTAAGGCTGAGATGTAAACAACCGCACTGCAGTCATTAGAGAAGTACGTGATACTACGCCCAAAAGTATAACGCGGAAGTGATCTTGTTTTAAAATGAAACAGCATTTTTAGACATTCAAAAATTGAATTTCGTAGTCGCAGGTGACGTATAAGTATGTTATTTGCCAAATACGGTTCCACATCTTGCTGCTCGAGGTAATTTTTCCGGTATAACGGCTCGCCTCCGGCTCTCCGTTAACGTTATTACCGCAGCAAGATATGGAACGGTATTTGGCAAATAACATGTACGTACACGACACAGAGTGTGCCTATGAAAACATTGGAATATAACCATAGATATTCACAAAATAGGCACATACGAAAGTGAAGTTTTACACAATTGTATTATATTGATGCCCACGGTAGCACTCTAGACTCATGGATTGTATTGCTTAGCATCATCAATACATAAATAATTAACTGTGTGGCAAATACTCTGTAAAAGGTTAAATATAGTAATGCTTTACTAGAGCCCGTTGATTAGAACTAGATGGAAAATAGAATTGTTGGTGTGTATCTAAGGGACCGGACAGAATTTACGGCAGGGGGGGGGCGGCATGAAAAAAATGGGAGGCTTGAAGGGGGGGCCATGAAAATTCTCATGGTTTGAAAGGGGGGGGGGCGAAATATTTTGTCATTGAAAAAAATTAATATGTTAGAAAATTTAGCATTGCATGAGATAGCACTTGATATCGCCTTTAATATTGAATGTCTACACTTTCATTTATGTATTAAAATGGAAGTGTGTACGTTTGTATGTACCTATTTAGTGAAGCATAAAAACACTACTAAACATTAATTTGATACACCCTGAATTACTCTTATATACTCCAAATTGTTCACACACACACACATGTATACATACATACATACATACATATATACATACATACATACATTTTACCACTGTGGAAACAGGTTCAGTGTGTAATTACCATCAAGGATACGTATATATATATATATATATATATATATATATATATATATATATATATATATATATATATATATATATATATATATATATATATATATATATGGTAATATACTAGCATAGGACGTGTAATTTATGTGATTAAAAAGTGACCTTTTACAACCTTATCCACACTTAATACCAAGGCATTTGATGTGGTGGTTTTAACTGTCATTCACTGATACGTACACAGAAACACAGACACAGAGTAAACACACATTCACATGCGTGATTTGTGAAAAACTGTAGTGGGGACATTTGTGGGGAGTATCTAAGGACATCACATCACCTACATAGTGTATTCAAATATCTATTTATACTCATAACACACACTGTTTTTGTAAATACAAAAACGTCTGGCCAGATTAATTTAGATAGGTGTTTTATTTCTTTCCTTGACACTATTCTTAAGTTTCACTCTCAGACTCACTAGAGTCTGAAGATGTGAGGCAAGACTTGCCTTTCTTTCTATCTAAAACCAGTGAAATTGAACTATTTCCCTCCTCAGCATCATCAAATGCATCTATCTGTACTAAATATTGTAAAGCATTTAGATGTCTGCGTGGTGTTAAGTGTTTTTTCATCAGTGACTTTGCACTAACTTTGGTAGTTGCCTTCTGGCCGTATTTTCCTACAACCTTATCCACACGTTGCTCACTAGTTTGCACTTTCATAAAGTCACAAATGTCTTACATTTACATGTGTATTGGTAATGCATTTGGTGTAGGAAAGTGAAAGCTATATTTGTCAGACCTCAGTGTGCATAACATCCTTAGTTTGCTAGCACTCCATGACATCACAAATGTCTGACATTAGATAGTTATTGTGTTATGAGTATAAATAGATATTTGAATACACTATGTAGGTGATGTGATGTCCTTAGATACTCCCCACAAATGTCCCCACTACAGTTTTTCACAAATCACGCATGTGAATGTGTGTTTACTCTGTGTCTGTGTTTCTGTGTACGTATCAGTGAATGACAGTTAAAACCACCACATCAAATGCCTTGGTATTAAGTGATGACTACTTATGGTGTCTAGTTGGGAAATAAGCAAGATTATACCACATGTGTATGATTACATGTATGGTCAAAATGTTTTATTTTGTTTTGTTTTCTAAAAAACTTCCTCTACAACTACTAAGTTGTTTGGGCTGAAATAGTAACATAATAGTAGTACCAAAAGAAATATTACAGTTGTGCTACAGTAACAAAAAAATTTGTACTCTTTTTAGTTATTGTAGGGGGCAGGATATTGTGCACTTTTTTTTTCTTTTTTTTTGGGGGGGGCCATGAAATTTTACTCTTGAAAGGGGGGGCTGTGAAATTTTGGTCACAGTGGATGGGGGGGGGGGGGCAGGAAAAAAACCAAGTCAGAGATAATTTCTCCCCAGGCCCCCCCCCCCCCTGCCGTAAATTCTGTCCGGTCCCTAATACATATCGTTTTCTGTCCTTCCTTCCTGTGTGATGTGTGCCAGTTATTCGAAAACCCATACATATTGAGTTGTTTACATGAGTCAGTTATAGTGACGTCATTGATTATCCAGCCACTTCTAGTCTGTATGTGTCTATTTTCATGTGAAATTCATTTATCTAACCACTGATTTAAAGGAAATGTTTGAAAACATGAGCATTTGTTGATTTGCCATCAATGATCATGATATCACTTAAAGGTCAAAGTTAATGACGGTATGCACTTTAAATGTACGTAGTTGGTAAGTAATTGCACCCCGTAGGTCGTAATAATCATCATGAATTTAGAAATGTGACAAAAGTTAACAATGACAATTTTCCCATTCGTTCTAGACGATTTTCAACAAGAGAACATTGTATAAGTCTGTGCTACCAGCAATGCACTGTAAAATTGTTGAAAAATGTGTTAAAACATATATGATTAAAAGCCATGCATACTTAATGTTCTCTATGGATACGATATAAAGTTCCTTCCTATATCATGACAGATAACCCTTCGTATAAATGAAATACTTTCACCAGTTAATATATGTACGTAACATTCGTTTCAGTTGCAGTCTTTACCTTGCTTTAAATCCGTATGATTTCCAATAATTGATATACATATGATCTTTTTACAGAGGAACACGTTCAACGTCTTTATATGTGAGTAACATGGGGCATCCTTACATCTTTCCACTTTAGACCAGCATAAATTGTTCTCTCAATGAAATTTTCCTCATGATACTTAAAAGCATTGAGGTGTTCGTAAATTATGGCATGAAGTTACGCAAACATATGACAAACAAATGATGTTCCATATGTTTCTGGTTTTGAGATGTCTTGTACATCCTTCATTTGTTGTATTTGTATCGTGTATATATAATAGATTTGTTATATTGTATTGCAATTGCACGAAAAACCATTTCATGGATGTACTGTCATTAATAAATAAATAAGATAAATAGAAAGTTAAAGCAGGTCTTTGCTAGATCAAAAGATGTTTATTCAACTGAGTAATTATTTGGTTTAATCAGCATAACATTGTAAACTTAGAGTTTCAAATGCACACACTTTTCTACAAAACTCCTTGGTCACGTACGTTTATATTGCACCAACATGACGATCGAACCAAGATTGTATGCTTAGCACGCAGACAGAAAATACTTAACAGGGTTCATTACTGTGAGGCCACAAACAACATAAAGCGTTACTTTTGGCATGAGTGTAGAGGTTTCAAACTACATACATACATACATACATACATACATACATACATACATACATGCACACACACACACACACATACATACATACATACATACATACATACATACTGTTCTGGTCCCGGACAAAGACACCCTCAAATTATAAATAAACAATGTGGAGGCTTTATTTACAAAATATTCTGCTTTCTAACACTGACAATACTCTCACAACCTTTACAGTTTATTCGATCAATATTAATGTTCATGTATAGGTAGAGGCATGCCCCAGGGGACATACGTAAAATCATACAAACTATATTTGGTAAGATATATGAAACACAGAGTATGTATAAATCGAATCGTTTTTTGATAATGAACTATGAAACAAATAAGTGAGATATTCACAGATCAATAAATTCCAATCATTGAACAAATTATTGACATGATTGCATTTTCTGATTTAGGCCCAAAAAGTGAAAGATTAATCGGAACATATTTTTACAAAGCAAAACTGAAAACCTGAAAAGTCTGGACTGTGAGTGAGCATTTACATTTTTTTTTCTATCTAAAATCAACATATACATTTGCTTATAAAATTGTCCCACTTGTAGGGTTCTAACAAGATTAATGGACATGTTCTACATTACTTTCTACTCAGTTTTCTAAAGAACCTTTATCAAAAGTTACAGCTGCTGTATCTAGTACTTTGTTAAGACAAGAACCTCTAAATATATTTTTCATGATAACATGTTCAAAACACTTAGTGAAAAGAAATATGTCAACAAGGCCTGCTTGAGTGAAGACAAGTTTTGATAGAATGTGACTTTGCTAAATGGGGTTAATATCAACATGTCATACTTGGCGCCATATTCTATTTGTGTCTACTGTAAAAAGTAATTACATCAAACAACTGTCAAGACAAAATTGTAAATTTACAATGAAAAACTGAATGCCTTGACTGTATAATGTCCCGAGGAAGTGGTAGGATGATATCTTGGTCGCTATCTACTCAGTAAATTTACTTTCCAGCTGCATGAAGTTCTTAGAAGCATAGTCTAGTGCCAAAGAATTGTATGTGTACATGCAAACACACAATCATGCGAGTGGAAAGGTAAGCAAAATGGCATTTCAAAATGGCTTCCTTTCTCTTTCCCACTCAACAAATTTAAACACATCTAATTGTAAAAAAGTGTAATTTATACTAGGATAACTTGATATTTAACATTTCGATCCAGTTGAACCGACATCGCAGTCTTCTTAAGGGAGAGTTCGAATTTAAAAAATCGTATTGGTGTTACCATGGCAACGTTGAATGGAGTGGCTGTTCAGTCCAAGAATGTGTGTCAAATACAGTTTATTGTGGCAGAAGTACATGACTGAAATGGTAAAGACGGTGAAATTGATGTCGCATAATCGTCTTATTTTCGTGTTAATATACTTTTATCTACCATTGAAATACGTTGTGTTCATTTGAAGTATTCCGTCAAGAAATTTGACAACTTCCTTTCTGTCTTTTGTAAAACGAATCACAATATCCTTTCCCATGTGGGGGAAATTATGCCAAGTAAGTTGTAAATGAAAGAGAGCGGAAGGGCGTCTTCTTGACGAAATGTTAAAGTTGCTATACTAATAGCAAAACGTCGATACAAAAAGTCATTCATTTAAGTAAATGTATAGCATAAGTTTATAATACACAGTTGTCAGTATAGTTGATACTGTAGTAATGCATTCTTCAAAGTGAAATAACAACGATTAGGGACATTGTTGATAAAAGCGTGTACTTGCACAAATAAAATGGAACCATCAACCCTCAATTATCGATACTTTCTGGAATGTAAGCAGTACTTTGATCTTAATAAGAATTACTTTTCCACATCCTAAGTAATTCATCAAGTTTGTTTACAATACTTATCCTCGAATGAAATAAATTATGCTATGACGACTCCTATGGTACAACTTTAAGACACATGTAATTAATTAACTAACAAAACTTTAATGTCAATTGCAAATATTCATGCTAGTTTAGTCAGCAAAACCTAAATTATTCTGTTTAATCATGAATTACTGGGGGATATCTCTTGTCTGTGGAGCACAGTTTAAATATTAAATATTGCCTGTGAGCTCAAATCCACAGTAATCCTAGAAACGCTGACGCCAAAATCCCTCCTCTCTAAATCTTGTAAATAAAACGAACCTAAATCTTTGTATACAATTCTAATTTTAATTATATTACGCTGATTCACTGATCACGACCATGCGTTGATTTATTACCGATTCCCATTTGACTGTTGCTATGACTACAATGATTGTTAGTAATACTGTTTACATGCCCCCTTGCTGCTAATTACACAGGTCTCCTGAATATAACAGCACTGATCAATCTTCAACAAGATGAACTTGTTAATTTATTAGCTCATTATTGTTTTAATTTGTGTATAGCTAGAATTATAAGTATCGTTACTTCGACTTTACCGCTTATTGTACATATACATTATTTGGTGTTTAACGAATAGAGGGTACAAGCGAATGAATGTTCCATTTGAAAACTGAAAACTTCTGCGTACTACTGCTACTGTTGTTGTTGCTGCTGTTGTTGCTACAAGTACTTCTGTTTAGTATAATAACAAGAATGATACCACTTCTCAAACAGCAGTCATTAGCAAGCTGTGATGGCCGAGTGGTTAAGGCGTTGGGCTCGAAATCCAATGGGTTTCACCGCGCAGCTGCAGGTTCCTGCTCACAGGGATACTAACTTTTAAAATTGGAATTCAATTTTATGAAAATACGATATGTTTTTGAGTACCGCTCGATAACATGTTTATTGTCAGATACAATAAGGTTAACTTCGCATACGAAGAGTGTGTGTAACAATGATCAGTATACATTTACACATTTGTCCTGAGGAGTACAGCTATATATTTAACATATTGCTTATGGCATCATCTGATTGTGAGTCGATTTGACAATATTGCGTGGGGGTTATGGCACAATAGAAAAAAAAGCGCCATGACACAAAAACAACAAAATACGAGAATTTTTCCTTTTCGGATATATGCACCATAAGTTTAAATGCTGCACTGTAAATGTATACATTTATTGCACGAACACTTATGAAGGATTTAAGGAATAAACACATAAATATTGAAATTAAATTATGAAGTCAAATTCAAAACATATAATACTTAATCATTGCCTCCTGCATCAACATTGCCTTCTTCCTTCACCAGAGATAAATGTCTTTAAAACATTTAAGCGTATACTGATCTAAGAAGTTATTATATCGATACCATACTTTCTCGATGACCTGGTTTATTGACTATAAGAACTACACTCTCCTAGGAACTTAGTCGTCGCAGTTCAGAGAAATGGTAGATGATGGTATAACCATGCGTGTCGGGATAGCACATGTACTGTGCTTATCTAACCCACATGAGGATAAAGAATATTACCGATTCGCTGTTGAGTATGACAAGAAGGGTACACTTCGAAAATAAGGGTTACTTTCTTTTTTTAAATTTAGGGAGATGTAGTTTTTAATCACAAAATTTGAAATAACTACGAAACTTTACAAAATTATTTAACTTAAACTTTGGACTGCACCAAAATACGGATAATTCCTATAGCTTCAAACCCTGAACTAAACCTGAGGACTCAGTTGGAAAAGCTAGGATTTATTCGTGTTTTTAGTGCAATACAAAATAATTTATTTGTAACGATTCACCTACACAGATGAATCTTCATCATATTACAAGCGTATTAGATAGTAAAGGATATTGCTTTGGTTTGGTTTGCGATCTACAGCAATCTTGATTAGGCAAATAAACTTATGGAAAACCAATTATTTTGAGCTGATGCTTATAAGTAGATAAGTAGACATTCATGACACAGAACAAGATAATTGTGACATAATACGTTATAAAATCGAATCAAACTGATGTTGGACAAAAGATATTAACTCATTCGGTTCACGTAGTTATGTTTTCTTTTGTTTCCATATGTTCTCGGTTTCTTCTCATCAGATGTACATCCATTACAGAGTGCAAGAACAGTTTTATATTGTCTTTTTAAGTTGATGTCAGTTCCCACATCCTCTATTTCTAGCGAGACTTCACACGACTTCACAATTTTCGCGATTTTATTTTTTTCTTTTGAATAAAAACAAAGTTTACTGTCGGCATGAAAACCTTGTTGAGTTTGGGTAACCGTAACCACACGATTTTTAGGTCTTATATATAAAGAAATTAAAAGTCACAATATAATAGTCTCGTATCTATATAAGATCATTTATTGCATTCAAAGGCCATTGGGCCCAAAATACTAATCACTATGAACAAAATACACAATACGGTTAAAGGTTACAGTTCCAATTCGTTTGCTTCAGCTCTTACTGATAGAACATGCTTTGAGAAAGGCTGCTAGACTTTGTAACTTAACTATTTGGTCAGATGATAACAGGTCAGTAATTTTTTCATAACTAGGCGGAGAATAAAAGTACTGTGGAATATACTTGGAGCTAGCATTGGCAAAAAAAAATACATTTCAATAGGAAGTGATACTCATCTTCAAGTTCATTTGAGTAGCAAAGAACACATATTTCGCCTCCCTGGTTTAAATTGATATGGTTTGGTCATTTATACTTTGATAAAGCTGAGATGTACTGTTGTACTGAAAGATTCAAATTAGGGTTACTTTCCAGTTTTTGTCTCTAAGGTGTTGATATGCAACGGATGATAAATGCATATTTCTCTTGGATTTTAAATGAATGGATGAATTAATAAACAAACTGTACTGTGAGATGTGCTTTTCTACTTCTACAACTCCATTTGTAACTTACAGGAAGTGGTTAGTAAATAATATACTGCTTAAACACAAGTAATCTCTTCTAATCATAAATAAATCAAACTAAAAATGCATGGTTACTTTTGAATATAGTGGGAATGCATTTAAATATGTATGTGTAGACTGCACTGAACTGGGTCTACTCGTTACTTGTATTTACGCACTTTATACGAATCATTGTTATTATTGTACAAGAATATGGTATACGTTTTCCATATTTCAATTAGAAAAACATAAAATGGTTTTAATTATTAAAAATCCTGTATTAATACCCATTCACATCCATGTAGCCACTTGAATTGGTCGATGGACCTCTGTATTCCAAAATAAATATTAAACCGACCAATGAAAATTCAATTGATCGCCACAAGGTCAACAGTGCCGTTTGATAAATCTGCAACGCAATTATCCATTCGTAGGTCACGACAGTGACATCATGACTGATGTATATACTTACACGTACTTGACAGCTGTACATGGGGTTGTATATGACATTTACTTTATGCCCCTGTCTCACACATCATGTTCTACTATCAGTAACGTCGTAACGGTGATAATTACTTTCCAGAATAGGTAGAAGAAGAGTATAAAAGTTTTATGAATAAGGGTATTTTCACATGACAATATATGTAAAGAGGTAACAGCATGTGCTCACGTATAGAACCAAAGTAATCGTTAATATGACAAGCACGAGTCTGTGGAACAAGATACAGTTGCTTAATACAGCGGTACGTAATGTACAGAGTGATGGTAATGTTAGTAACATTAATATGTCACCTTTCGTTTAACCTATCCAATTCTGATTATCATTTTAAATCAAAATTGTTCCGGTTGCATAACTCGGGTTTATTTTTTTTATGGTCTCCTGTCACGAGAGAAAGAACACGCACACAGACCTGGTTAACAAAATACACATCAAAGTAAAAAGTCATTACAGGTTTCCCACGATTCGCACTGTCTGATAATCACAATCTCTCTTATTTGAGCAATACGTGTGACGTAAGTGGCACGACCCCATTACAGAACTAGTTGTACGTTTAACTTTAGAGCTTGATATGTAGCATTCGTAAAACTAAGCAAAGAAGGGGATTGGGTTTTGTTGGCAAATAAGAACATTAAATGTAAGCTATAAGCTATACACATGCATATCCATTGTTAGCAACGATGCGATTGTACGCAGTTAAAGTCATTTCTTTATGTAATGTGACGATTGTAACTTGCTTCCGTCTAATCGATATCCTTAAATGGTTGAATAGAAATGTTAAAGTTCAAAACAAGAATGTCGGCTATTATCTGGTTCTCTCACAATCGGTCGTTACTCAGAGATAATATAAAATGTCACAGCGTACTTACTGACAAGACTTGGAGACTAGGCTTCCTGCTGCAGGGAAATGTCATTCATATATGTCAATCCATGAAACTTGTTATCTATGTATCCGCATCCGTCTGTCCGTCCGTCCGTCCGTCTGTCTGTCTGTCTGTCTGTCTGTCTGTCTGTCTATGTATGTATGTATGTATGTATGCATGTATGTATGTATGTATGTATGTATGTATGTATGCTTATATATATTATATATATTACATATATATTATATATATATATATATATATATATATATATATATATATATATATTGGTCTAGCGATCTGCCTATCTATTTATATTTTCAAGCGAACTTTTTCTCTTTTTATATATTTCCTTATATATCTATTTATCTAGCTTTTTAGCTGTCTATCTACCTGTCTGTCTCTCTGTCTCTGTCTATACCTACCTACCTATCTATTTTCTAATGCTATCTATCTATCTATCTATCTATCTATCTATCTATCTATCTATCTATCTAATAGTATCTATGTAGTATCCACCCGTCTCTATATCAATATATCGAGTTGCCTGTTAATATTAATGGTACTAAAAAATTGTCCCAATTACAGACAAAAACACTTGCCATCTCCGACTTTGTGTTAGTGACAATTAGAACCAATGGTGGAGCAAGTTGAATGAAACACGTATATCTCAATAAATAGGTCAGCTTCTAAATGTTATGGTGTCAACTTCACATTTAAGCACGTTTGTTCGCTACATGCTATGTGACACTTGGCCCTTGATTATATTTGTTATCCATCGCCACTCGGTTCAATACATTTCACGAGTAAATTTTATATTCAAGTGGAAATACCTAGACTCACGTGTCCGCAAGGTCACGTTACCGAATAGCGTGTCAATCTGTTGACAAAGAATGAAGTGTGCAGTCGAATATGTCAGGTAAATTTTCAAGTTGAGTTTGGAACAAAAGTTCAAATTGAATACTACATTTTATGTTAATATGCTCCAAGATATTTTTAATTTGAAAAAAAAAATAATCTACAATTATTAAATAAAGAGAACAACAGACATAAAACAGAATTGCGAATGGTTCGCTTAAACTGAATGTGTCTATACCAAAAATAAAATTCATTTCTTTTTTTGGATCAGTCTTGCTCCACATGATGACAAATTAACGTTTTTCCTGCGTTATAAAACATACTTATACACTATGCATGGCAGTAACATCAGGTCCGCGTTAATTCCCCTTTGTGTCACGATTTTAAATTCCCCAATATATTAGCACAAGTGTGAAACATTAAAGGGTGCCTTCTCATAAAAAAACCTCTCAGGTGACACCTATCAAAATGAATTTATTGCTCTCAGAATAATTTACATAAGGTTACATATTTCTGTAAATCTCTACTTGTACCATTATTCAAGGCCACTATGCATAGAATGTACCTGTTTGACCAATATGCTCTGTAATAGCATCATTGTACAACTACAATCGTGAAAGTTTACAGCAGAATTTGTTGCAACATGGTGTCAACAGAATACTATCATATGATCTGCTACAACTGTTCAAACTGTATCCCTGTCAACAGTCACGTCTATGGTCTATGTAGTTCGTGATACTCTCCATATCTGGGTGTCGGCATTTCTTTGAGAAAATAATTGGTGCAAGTCAGGCGTACTCTACTCTAGACCTAGCTTCCAATCAAACATTCTGGCGGTATGTCTGGTTTGCTTTTCCACAGGAAACAATTTATTGAATTACCAGATGGATGCAAACGTTGTTTACCTGGAGACAATATGTGTTATAGTCTATTTTCCGAGACTAAAATAGATAAACGATAACTTATACATTACAAATTACAATTATGTCACATTCACTGTAATGAACGCCAACACTGTGGGTGATATTTCAAAAAGTTCGCGAGGTTTAAATATTAATGACTTGATTTGACTTTATCATAAATTATTGTGATAAAATCTTACAACTACTTGGTCACGATTTAATATACTATGTCGTTTAGGTGTGTTACATTTACAAAGATGAGTGCCTGATTAGGATTTAGGTAACATTGCTGGCCTATTTATCTTTAGTCTAAGAATTGTATGACCTTTACACTTTGCTGGCCTATTTATCATCAATCTAAGAATTGTATGACCTTTACACTTTACTGGTCTATTTATCATCAATCTAAGAATTGTATGACCTTTACACTTTACTGGCCCATTTATCATCAATCTAAGAATTGTATGACCTTTACACTTTACTGGCCTATTTATTATCAGTCTAAGAATTGTATGACCTTTACACTTTACTGGCCCATTTATCATCAATCTAAGAATTGTATGACCTTTACACTTTACTGGTCTATTTATCATCAGTCTAAGAATTGTATGACCTTTACACTTTACTGGCTTATTTATCATCAATCTAAGAATTGTATAACCTTTACACTTTACTGGCCTATTTGTTATCAGTCTAAAAATTGTATGACCTTTACACTTTACTGGCCTATTTATCATCAGTCTAAGAATTGTATAACCTTTACACTTTACTGGCCTATTTATCATCAATCTAAGAATTGTATGACCTTTACACTTGACTGGCCTATTTATCATCAGTCTAAGAATTGTATAACCTTTACACTTTACTGGCCTATTTGTTATCAGTCTAAAAATTGTATAACCTTTACACTTGACTGGCCTATTTATCATCAATCTCAGAATTGTATGACCTTTACACTTTACTGGCTTATTTATCATCAATCTAAGAATTGTATAACCTTTACACTTTACTGGCCCATTTATCATCAGTCTAAGAATTGTATGACCTTTACACTTTACTGGCTTATTTATCATCAATCTAAGAATTGTATAACCTTTACACTTTACTGGCCTATTTGTTATCAGTCTAAAAATTGTATATTAACCTTTACACTTTACTGGCCTATTTATCATCAATCTCAGAATTGTATGACCTTTACACTTTACTGGCCCATTTATCATCAGTCTAAGAATTGTATGACCTTTACACTTTACTGGCCCATTTATCGTCAATCTAAGAATTGTATGACCTTTACACTTTACTGGCCTATTTATCATCAATCTCAGAATTGTGTGACTTTTACACTTTACTGGCTTATTTATTATCAATCTAAGAATTGTGTGACTTTTACACTTTACTGGCTTATTTATTATCAATCTAAGAATTGTGTGACTTTTACATTTTACTGGCCCATTTATCATCAATCTAAGAATTGTGTGACTTTTACATTTTACTGGCCTATTTATCATCAGTCTAAGAATTGTATGACCTTTACACTTTACTGGCCTATTTATTATCAATCTAAGAAATGTGTGACCTTTACACTTATGTTATAAATCTATCATTTCGAATTTGCCATTGCGTCTATTTCGAGTACGGTGACCTCAATATTACATTATGGCTAGTATATATATATGTCACATATTGACAGTGTAGATTGATGGAAATAAATCTACTCTCATGGTAAAAAAGCTACTCCCACATGGTGAAAAAATACTCCCATGATGGTAAAACGAAAAAAAATAAGGAAACTACTCCCATCGTAAAAAAAATATTCCCATGAAATAAAAACTACTCCCATGTGGCAAAAGATACTACCCATGTGTCATCATTAAGCTTCCGTATATAATAGCTACGTTTACAGCCACTGATTAGATTTTTAAGAATCGAGATATGTAGTTGGACATATATAAGTATTGGCGTCACGCAGATTTGTGAATGGATCGTCAGAAGATTTTCAGCACATGATTAAAACAATTTTTTGAATAGAAAACTTCTTTTAAAGCGATAATGATATAGAACACATTCCTTCATGACTACTAACTCTTCTTTCAGAGGAAAACGTTTGTCGAAGATGGTCGTATAAATGTGTGTTCTAGAGAAAGCAATTATACAACGCTGTGACTGTTTTGTGCAAGGTGTGTGTCGAGTCACTATCGTGTCATTTATAATACTCTGTCAAAGATAGTTTATTTTAGGTAATGACTCCTGGGAAAAAATTTTAATGGAAGCGAATTCTAGCTGACAAAATAAAAAACAACTAAGAAAAAATGAATAGGCGGGTGACCTAATACATAATAAATAAGATGTTCTCTAACAGCAAACCTCAGTCTGCACACCACTGGAGATGTCTTGCCTGACGCCATTTCAACGAATCATACTTCCAAGGTCATCATTGCGGATAATGGTTACAGAAAGTACCATTTGTGGTAACGGCCGCTGTATGCGTAAAGTCTAGAATACAAATAATTGTAATGGCTAGTTATACAGAATCTCATAAAAAAGCCAGTCGTCAAACGACAGCATGTTGTCAAGATTTACTGAGTCAAATCTACGTGCATGCAACATAAAAATATAGTTCACTATCCTAGCATGAACTTCCCGCCCTTATACGTATCACTACATTGATTTACTTCTGGTGGTATGGCTGTTGAGTTGATTATATTACATCAAACTTATGCATTTTACATAGAATTACACTAAATTATAAAATTAAATTATGGCCTCAAGTTAGAGGGAAATCAGACAGTGTAGACCTTTATAATTGAAACGTTAGAATGACTAACATGAATAGAAAAATCTATAATTAATAAGTCTGAAATGGCAGGAGGGATGAGGCACCATTATTGGAATACAGTCTCTATGTGACTGGTTGGGGTTTTAATTTGTTTATGTATGTAGTTAGTTTGTGTTTGTTATTGAAACAACTTTACTCATATCTGGTTATTTTTAATTTCAGAACTCTCACTTTGCATCTGATGATATCGTAAAATAAAAAAAAGGATAACTTGTTTCATACTTACACTAAGACCGGATATCAAATCGATGTATGCAATCTAATTTTGAATTTCAAGTTATGGATTTGAGTTGGATGCATGAGTCGACGTGAAGGTAGTGTGACGTGAAAGTACCTTGTACCAATGTAGCAGGTCAATGCTGTCATTGACAAAATAATAGGCCTGGACAGGATTAACATCTTCTGCAACACATATACACGGTGATACAATCTCTAAGTCCTCATATGCGTTACGTCATGTGTGCGAAAACATTGTTCGTTCACAGTGGGGCGTTGCGGTAGTTAACTTAGGGAGGATAGCACAATATGTCACACAAGCTCAACAAGCAAACTTCGTTCATTTAAGGGGTAAGGGGTCTGTTGTCAGTGCGATTGCTGAACTTCATTTTCGCACTTTTAACCAAATTTCGAAAACTTCCACGCCTTCAGCAATGATAAAAGCTTCTGTATTTACTACTGAGATGTTGATAATTAATATAAGGTGATAAAAATTTACTTCTAATGTGAGATAGAATGCTGGGTTTCCAGTAGTCTTTCCATGTGTTTACCATCATCTCAGTAAACAGCTGCAGGTTGGAACTTCATGTTTACCACCATGTTTTTACATAGCATTGATCGTAGTGGTGTGACCGCTACAGTTTTCCCTATGGTTTACATCGTATATAAACTTGTCAATGTCATCACACATGAGAACGTTCGTGTAGGGTGAGGGGGTTGTCGTAAACGAACGATGTTTGTTTATTGAGCTTTTGCGACATTATTGTGCGATCGTACCTTAATAAAACACTTTCGACTGTGCAGTCAGGTTTTTGTTTTGCATTCATGTGTACATAATTTTGCTAGTACCGGTAAGTAGAGAACTATCGTGTACGTTTTACGATCTGACATAGCCGAAAAGGTTTCATTTACATGCATGCAGTGCAATATTAACGAGGGATTAATATTTCTTTTTTGCGGATTAAATCGCGGATATTAAGTTGAATTTCAGCCGACTTACTTACAGCTGCCGGGATTTTGATGTAAAAGTAAAAGGACAATATGTGGTAGTGTGTTAAAAATAGTTTCATCTACCAACGACCTCGTTGATATCGTTGTAATTGTTAAATAAAGACTTGTCCTTCGCTAGTGTATGTATCCAGAGGCGTCTTTCAATTCCAGTCAGTACACTTATTTGATAGGTCATTGATATAATGTAATCTGACTCATCACCTGATGACGTACGAAATGCCGAGTTACATTTGGACTAAATGGAAAGATTCGTTTGTTGCGGGATGTATGTGTTGATGGCATAATGGTGGTTTCTATTATCTCATTACACCTCTCATTTTGTCTGTGTGATTTTGTTTTGGGTTTCGTTTTTTTATGTTCTGCGGAAATCTAGTGATTATGAAAGCACGCGAAAAAGCTATTAAATCTGGTTAAATATATTTGTTGGTGCGACTGTCAGGAAGATGACGTTTTACATTTATTACCTCCTTCTACAGTTTAGTGTAACTAAAAGTTCGAATACACCAATTAATATAGAGTCTGTCCCCGGAAAAAAATAAGTGATGAAACATACTGTTAGGTTTAATTAATAACTTTGTAGATTTTAAAGAATATCATAGTTACCATGGTAACCAAAACCAGGATTCATTCATTTTTTTAGATGTTACACACATCTTTTGTTTAATCTACAAAAACATTTATATTCTTTCTAATATCAGTTATGCTATTAAGTTCTTTATCGCTGCATTGCACTAATTGGATAACTTATATATTAATAGCACGAGATGAAGTCTTCAGATTTTTGAGTAACTACAAATCTTATATTGTACAAAATACATTTTCCTACTTTGGGGATAAAAAACATTATCTTGATGTTGAAAGGAATCTTAATATGACTAGTTTTGATCCCCCTCCAATAGCTGCATGCAATCTCTTCCTCAGCATAATAACATACGTCTATGTCTTGAGTTGATATAGGGGTGGTTTGTTTATTTTATATTCATATAAAGAAGTTAGTTTGTTTGTTTGTTTGTTTGTTTGTTTGTTTGTTTACTTTTGATTTATTATTAAATGTGTGCTGAAATTGTGACTCTGATGTGAATAAAATAGTTACTGTGATAAAATTAATTTAATAACTGTACTTGTAGTAAAAAAAATAATTTAGAAAAGACTTATTCGTACTCGTCTAAATACTAATTATTCAATATAGGTTTTTCAATGCAAGTATAATTTTCCTGAATCGTCCCTTAGTGTGTACTTCACTTCACTTCGAAGGTCACACACATAATGCCATCCACAAAGGTAAGGAATGTAGGACAACATGGAGAGATAGCGGCTACACATGCTTGTTGGAAATTTCACGGGAAAAGGGGTGTTTTTCGTCGGCCATCTAGGTCCGTGGAATCGTAAAAAGGGGTACTTTTTCAGATCACCCTCCGAGAATATGGTAGGATGCCCCTTTTCTACTCTCTCTCTCGGAAGAAACTTCCCCAACGAAGGCCCGGGAAGGAAGGTCCCGTAATCCAGGACCGTGTGCAGTGTATGGATTAGGTGTCCTTGAAGGTAAATTTAAAGCCTTCCGGATTTCGGAAAGAAGGGGTTTTTTGCAGTGATGTTCTCCCAGATTCACTTTTTAAAAAAGGGGGTACATATGAAATTTCGCTAACAAGCATGGGTACCCACCCATTCATGATCCAGGAACTGCCACCGCCGGGGCGCTGGAGAGTCAGAATTGTACGGGGTGTTGGTCACCGAAAACACCCCTCGTGAAGACTGCCTGTACTGTCAATCTAAAATAGTATGTTGACGTCCCTTTGATGCGTTCTGTTTTAGAGTAAATTGTTGCAGAAAATCCCCAAATGCTAAGCTCTTATGATAAAGAGTGTAACTATTAGTAATACGTTGTATGTATATTAGTTATTGTCTCATTTCACATCATCATTCCCAAATAAAGCTGCAACTGGAAACTTTTTAAAATTAATTTGTTTAATATAAAGACTTATTTATAGTGCATACCATAAACAGTTTTAAATCACCTGTGGGTAAACATATTTGTGTAGCAGTGCACGCAGTGTGGGTACAATGCATCTAATCAAATTAAGTTTGGGTTCGCACCCCACAAATCATCGCCGCCAATGAATAATGATTTCACATTCTAACTATACTAATTGTATATCAAATAGACCTGGCATGTACAATGTTATTATGGTTGTCTGACTGAAAAATAAATTAAGTTAATACTCCAGTTACTTGTGGTATTCTTATTACAACAAATGTTACAAAGGTAATAATTACAGAACATGTTACAAAGGTAACACTTACAGAACAAATGTTTATTTATTCCAACATTTAATATAAAACGTATTGAAATCATACCGTATTTTATTGTGCTGCGTATTATAATAAAATATATAAATATGTAAGTATAGTTGTTATTTGTTTTGTTTTTATCTTAAAACGTACCAAGAATGACAACTATTCAAAAGCGTTCGCGACCTACCGCTTACGAACAAGGAACACCTTTACCTCCTGGGGGGGGGGGGGGGGGTATATAATTATACCTTCCCAATCATAATTGAGGAATAATTGGGAGAAATATTGGCGATGTGGGACGTTTTGACTCACATTTCGAACACTGCAGAACCTGTGACGTGAACACGCGTTGTTGAAACTAGAATGACACGTGTATATATAATTACATTTTCTTTTCAAAGACGTTTAATTGTTGAAATGTTCTGATTCCTATTTGTTTGCGTAAACGTACAAAACCACTCGAATCAGAATTCTATTTGTGACTATAAATCAACTAGTTATTCTCGTTTGGTCGTAATAAAAAGACATTGATATACGTATATGTGGGGAAAATCATCATCGTAAATGTCAGTATCTTTTATTGATGTATGGTATTACACCTTGGGCAATAGTATGACAGAATCCCATGACACGTATGTGTTTGTGTGACATATTCTGGATATTTCCCGTACTTTCACAAGCATAGCCAGCATGAGTACAAATACCCCTAAGTACCCACACTGGAACTCACATGGCATGGCGTTCTGTTATTATTACAAATGTTTAACTGAAATGGCAAATTTCCATAAAAATCATACAGCGCAATCACGCGATTTCGTGACGGTGTAGCAACGATAGCATCCTCACTTGCACATCATTTACATGCAGGTATGTATATTTCCGGTATGGCACTGCAATGCAAATACCACTTTCTGACTAGTATTCGTGCGCACCAGTGCAAGTTATCATTGGTAGATTGTGTAATAATCTGTATTCTTCATATCAAACTGATGACATGGTGAAGTAAACGATAATCTAAACACATCTGTACTCATTCTAAACATCGTCAATAGATATACTTTTAAAAGAAAATTATACTCAATGTGCTGAGTACTGTAGATTGCCAAAGGCTAGCCTTACTCGAGGTATATTATAATAAAACTTATTATTCTTTTAGATGGTATATTTCTACCAAACAAGTGTTCGTTAGAATTTGACATACTTTATCATTTCTTGTACTCGATTTATGCATTCTCATTTCTTTCATCTCAATATATCATCTTTGTGAAATGACGTCACAAAAGACAATTTTTAATAAATGTGCAAAGTAAATGAGTTTCTAACTCTATTTACAAAACCTTCTAGGTCGTTCCACATACGTTTATGTGCATTAGCGATATTAAATGCCAACCTAATGGTTGATAACTGTTTGAGGATATCTCAACTGGCACTAAGTCTCCACTTGTACATCTGACATTAAGTCTCCACTTGTACATCTGACACTAAGTGTCCACTTGTACATCTGACACTAAGTCTACACTTGTACATCTGACACAAAGTCTCCATTTGTACATCTGACACTAAGTCTCCACTTGTACATCTGACATTAAGTCTTCATTTGTACATCTGACACTAAGTCTCCACTTGTACATCTGACATTAAGTCTTCATTTGTACATCTGACACTAAGTGTCCACTTGTACATCTGACATTAAGTCTTCATTTGTACATCTGACACTAAGTCTCCACTTGTACATCTGACATTAAGTCTCCACTTGTACATCTGACACTAAGTCTCCATTTGTACATCTGACATTAAATCTCCACTTGTACATCTGACATTAAGTCTTCATTTGTACATCTGACACTAAGTCTCCACTTGTACATCTGACACTAAGTCTCCACTTGTACATCTGACATTAAGTCTTCACTTGTACATCTGACACTACGTCTTCACTTGTACATCTAACACTAAGTCTCCACTTATACATCTGACACTAAGTCTCCACTTGTACATCTGACATTAAGTCTCCATTTGTACATCTGACATTAAGTCTCCATTTGTACATCTGACACTAAGTCTCCATTTGTACATCTGACACTAAGTCTCCACTTATACATCTAACACTAAGTCTCCACTTGTACATCTGACACTAAGTCTCCACTTGTACATCTGACACTAAGTCTTCACTTATACATCTGACACTAAGTCTCCACTTGTACATCTGACACTAAGTCTTCATTTGTACATCTGACACTAAGTCTCCACTTGTACATCTGACACTAAGTCTTCACTTGTACATCTGACACTAAGTCTCCACTTGTACATCTGACACTAAGTCTCCATTTGTACATCTGACACTAAGTCTCCACTTGTACATCTGACACTAAGTCTCCATTTGTACATCTGACACTAAGTCTCCACTTGTACATCTGACACTAAGTCTCCATTTGTACATCTGACATTAAGTCTCCACTTGTACATCTGACACTAAGTCTCCATTTGTACATCTGACACTAAGTCTCCACTTGTACATCTGACACTAAGTCTCCATTTGTACATCTGACACTAAGTCTCCACTTGTACATCTGACACTAAGTCTCCATTTGTACATCTGACACTAAGTCTCCACTTGTACATCTGACACTAAGTCTCCATTTGTACATCTGACTCAAAGTCTCCACTTGTACATCTGACACAAAGTCTCCATTTGTACATCTGACACTAAGTCTCCACTTGTACATCTGACATTAAGTCTCCACTTATACATCTGACACTAAGTCTCCACTTGTACATCTGACACTAAGTCTCCACTTGTACATCTGACACTAAGTCTTCATTTGTACATCTGACTCAAAGTCTTCACTTGTACATCTGACACTAAGTCTCCACTTGTACATCTGACACTAAGTCTTCATTTGTACATCTGACTCAAAGTCTCCACTTGTACATCTGACACAAAGTCTCCATTTGTACATCTGACACTAAGTCTCCACTTGTACATCTGACACTAAGTCTTCATTTGTACATCTGACTCAAAGTCTCCACTTGTACATCTGACACAAAGTCTCCATTTGTACAGCTGACATTAAGTCTCCATTTGTACATCTGACATTAAGTCTCCATTTGTACATCTGACACTAAGTCTCCATTTGTACATCTGACACTAAGTCTCCACTTGTACATCTGACACAAAGTCTCCACTTATACATCTGACACTAAGTCTCCACTTGTACATCTGACACTAAGTCTCCACTTGTACATCTGACACTAAGTCTTCATTTGTACATCTGACTCAAAGTCTTCACTTGTACATCTAACACTAAGTCTCCACTTGTACATCTGACACTAAGTCTCCACTTGTACATCTGACACAAAGTCTCCACTTGTACATCTGACACTAAGTCTCCACTTGTACATCTGACACTAAGTCTCCACTTGTACATCTGACACTAAGTCTTCATTTGTACATCTGACACTAAGTCTTCATTTGTAACTCTGACACTAAGTCTTCATTTGTACATCTGACACTAAGTCTCCACTTGTACATCTGACACTAAGTCTCCACTTGTACATCTGACTCAAAGTCTCCACTTGTACATCTGACACAAAGTCTCCATTTGTACATCTGACACTAAGTCTTCATTTGTAACTCTGACACTAAGTCTCCACTTGTACATCTGACACTAAGTCTTCACTTGTACATCTGACACTAAGTCTCCACTTGTACATCTGACACTAAGTCTTCATTTGTACATCTGACTCAAAGTCTCCACTTGTACATCTGACACTAAGTCTTCACTTGTACATCTGACATTAAATCTCCATTTGTACATCTGACATTAAATCTCCATTTGTACATCTGACATTAAGTCTCCATTTGTACATCTGACATTAAGTCTCCATTTGTACATCTGACATTAAATCTTCATTTGTACATCTGACATTAAATCTTCATTTGTACATCTGACATTAAGTCTCCATTTGTACATCTGACATTAAGTCTTCATTTGTAACTCTGACACTAAGTCTTCACTTGTACATCTGACACAAAGTCTCCACTTGTACATCTGACACTAAGTCTCCACTTGTACATCTGACACTAAGTCTCCACTTGTACATCTGACACTAAGTCTTCATTTGTACATCTGACACTAAGTCTTCATTTGTAACTCTGACACTAAGTCTTCATTTGTACATCTGACACTAAGTCTCCACTTGTACATCTGACACTAAGTCTCCACTTGTACATCTGACTCAAAGTCTCCATTTGTACATCTGACACTAAGTCTTCATTTGTAACTCTGACACTAAGTGTCCACTTGTACATCTGACATTAAGTCTTCATTTGTACATCTGACACTAAGTCTCCACTTGTACATCTGACATTAAGTCTCCACTTGTACATCTGACACTAAGTCTCCATTTGTACATCTGACATTAAATCTCCACTTGTACATCTGACATTAAGTCTTCATTTGTACATCTGACACTAAGTCTCCACTTGTACATCTGACACTAAGTCTCCACTTGTACATCTGACATTAAGTCTTCACTTGTACATCTGACACTACGTCTTCACTTGTACATCTAACACTAAGTCTCCACTTATACATCTGACACTAAGTCTCCACTTGTACATCTGACATTAAGTCTCCATTTGTACATCTGACATTAAGTCTCCATTTGTACATCTGACACTAAGTCTCCATTTGTACATCTGACACTAAGTCTCCACTTATACATCTAACACTAAGTCTCCACTTGTACATCTGACACTAAGTCTCCACTTGTACATCTGACACTAAGTCTTCACTTATACATCTGACACTAAGTCTCCACTTGTACATCTGACACTAAGTCTTCATTTGTACATCTGACACTAAGTCTCCACTTGTACATCTGACACTAAGTCTTCACTTGTACATCTGACACTAAGTCTCCACTTGTACATCTGACACTAAGTCTCCATTTGTACATCTGACACTAAGTCTCCACTTGTACATCTGACACTAAGTCTCCATTTGTACATCTGACACTAAGTCTCCACTTGTACATCTGACACTAAGTCTCCATTTGTACATCTGACATTAAGTCTCCACTTGTACATCTGACACTAAGTCTCCATTTGTACATCTGACACTAAGTCTCCACTTGTACATCTGACACTAAGTCTCCATTTGTACATCTGACACTAAGTCTCCACTTGTACATCTGACACTAAGTCTCCATTTGTACATCTGACACTAAGTCTCCACTTGTACATCTGACACTAAGTCTCCATTTGTACATCTGACTCAAAGTCTCCACTTGTACATCTGACACAAAGTCTCCATTTGTACATCTGACACTAAGTCTCCACTTGTACATCTGACATTAAGTCTCCACTTATACATCTGACACTAAGTCTCCACTTGTACATCTGACACTAAGTCTCCACTTGTACATCTGACACTAAGTCTTCATTTGTACATCTGACTCAAAGTCTTCACTTGTACATCTGACACTAAGTCTCCACTTGTACATCTGACACTAAGTCTTCATTTGTACATCTGACTCAAAGTCTCCACTTGTACATCTGACACAAAGTCTCCATTTGTACATCTGACACTAAGTCTCCACTTGTACATCTGACACTAAGTCTTCATTTGTACATCTGACTCAAAGTCTCCACTTGTACATCTGACACAAAGTCTCCATTTGTACAGCTGACATTAAGTCTCCATTTGTACATCTGACATTAAGTCTCCATTTGTACATCTGACACTAAGTCTCCATTTGTACATCTGACACTAAGTCTCCACTTGTACATCTGACACAAAGTCTCCACTTATACATCTGACACTAAGTCTCCACTTGTACATCTGACACTAAGTCTCCACTTGTACATCTGACACTAAGTCTCCACTTGTACATCTGACATTAAGTCTCCACTTGTACATCTGACACTAAGTCTCCATTTGTACATCTGACATTAAATCTCCACTTGTACATCTGACATTAAGTCTTCATTTGTACATCTGACACTAAGTCTCCACTTGTACATCTGACACTAAGTCTCCACTTGTACATCTGACATTAAGTCTTCACTTGTACATCTGACACTACGTCTTCACTTGTACATCTAACACTAAGTCTCCACTTATACATCTGACACTAAGTCTCCACTTGTACATCTGACATTAAGTCTCCATTTGTACATCTGACATTAAGTCTCCATTTGTACATCTGACACTAAGTCTCCATTTGTACATCTGACACTAAGTCTCCACTTATACATCTAACACTAAGTCTCCACTTGTACATCTGACACTAAGTCTCCACTTGTACATCTGACACTAAGTCTTCACTTATACATCTGACACTAAGTCTCCACTTGTACATCTGACACTAAGTCTTCATTTGTACATCTGACACTAAGTCTCCACTTGTACATCTGACACTAAGTCTTCACTTGTACATCTGACACTAAGTCTCCACTTGTACATCTGACACTAAGTCTCCATTTGTACATCTGACACTAAGTCTCCACTTGTACATCTGACACTAAGTCTCCATTTGTACATCTGACACTAAGTCTCCACTTGTACATCTGACACTAAGTCTCCATTTGTACATCTGACATTAAGTCTCCACTTGTACATCTGACACTAAGTCTCCATTTGTACATCTGACACTAAGTCTCCACTTGTACATCTGACACTAAGTCTCCATTTGTACATCTGACACTAAGTCTCCACTTGTACATCTGACACTAAGTCTCCATTTGTACATCTGACACTAAGTCTCCACTTGTACATCTGACACTAAGTCTCCATTTGTACATCTGACTCAAAGTCTCCACTTGTACATCTGACACAAAGTCTCCATTTGTACATCTGACACTAAGTCTCCACTTGTACATCTGACATTAAGTCTCCACTTATACATCTGACACTAAGTCTCCACTTGTACATCTGACACTAAGTCTCCACTTGTACATCTGACACTAAGTCTTCATTTGTACATCTGACTCAAAGTCTTCACTTGTACATCTGACACTAAGTCTCCACTTGTACATCTGACACTAAGTCTTCATTTGTACATCTGACTCAAAGTCTCCACTTGTACATCTGACACAAAGTCTCCATTTGTACATCTGACACTAAGTCTCCACTTGTACATCTGACACTAAGTCTTCATTTGTACATCTGACTCAAAGTCTCCACTTGTACATCTGACACAAAGTCTCCATTTGTACAGCTGACATTAAGTCTCCATTTGTACATCTGACATTAAGTCTCCATTTGTACATCTGACACTAAGTCTCCATTTGTACATCTGACACTAAGTCTCCACTTGTACATCTGACACAAAGTCTCCACTTATACATCTGACACTAAGTCTCCACTTGTACATCTGACACTAAGTCTCCACTTGTACATCTGACACTAAGTCTTCATTTGTACATCTGACTCAAAGTCTTCACTTGTACATCTAACACTAAGTCTCCACTTGTACATCTGACACTAAGTCTCCACTTGTACATCTGACACAAAGTCTCCACTTGTACATCTGACACTAAGTCTCCACTTGTACATCTGACACTAAGTCTCCACTTGTACATCTGACACTAAGTCTTCATTTGTACATCTGACACTAAGTCTTCATTTGTAACTCTGACACTAAGTCTTCATTTGTACATCTGACACTAAGTCTCCACTTGTACATCTGACACTAAGTCTCCACTTGTACATCTGACTCAAAGTCTCCACTTGTACATCTGACACAAAGTCTCCATTTGTACATCTGACACTAAGTCTTCATTTGTAACTCTGACACTAAGTCTCCACTTGTACATCTGACACTAAGTCTTCACTTGTACATCTGACACTAAGTCTCCACTTGTACATCTGACACTAAGTCTTCATTTGTACATCTGACTCAAAGTCTCCACTTGTACATCTGACACTAAGTCTTCACTTGTACATCTGACATTAAATCTCCATTTGTACATCTGACATTAAATCTCCATTTGTACATCTGACATTAAGTCTCCATTTGTACATCTGACATTAAGTCTCCATTTGTACATCTGACATTAAATCTTCATTTGTACATCTGACATTAAATCTTCATTTGTACATCTGACATTAAGTCTCCATTTGTACATCTGACATTAAGTCTTCATTTGTAACTCTGACACTAAGTCTTCACTTGTACATCTGACACAAAGTCTCCACTTGTACATCTGACACTAAGTCTCCACTTGTACATCTGACACTAAGTCTCCACTTGTACATCTGACACTAAGTCTTCATTTGTACATCTGACACTAAGTCTTCATTTGTAACTCTGACACTAAGTCTTCATTTGTACATCTGACACTAAGTCTCCACTTGTACATCTGACACTAAGTCTCCACTTGTACATCTGACTCAAAGTCTCCATTTGTACATCTGACACTAAGTCTTCATTTGTAACTCTGACACTAAGTGTCCACTTGTACATCTGACATTAAGTCTTCATTTGTACATCTGACACTAAGTCTCCACTTGTACATCTGACATTAAGTCTCCACTTGTACATCTGACACTAAGTCTCCATTTGTACATCTGACATTAAATCTCCACTTGTACATCTGACATTAAGTCTTCATTTGTACATCTGACACTAAGTCTCCACTTGTACATCTGACACTAAGTCTCCACTTGTACATCTGACATTAAGTCTTCACTTGTACATCTGACACTACGTCTTCACTTGTACATCTAACACTAAGTCTCCACTTATACATCTGACACTAAGTCTCCACTTGTACATCTGACATTAAGTCTCCATTTGTACATCTGACATTAAGTCTCCATTTGTACATCTGACACTAAGTCTCCATTTGTACATCTGACACTAAGTCTCCACTTATACATCTAACACTAAGTCTCCACTTGTACATCTGACACTAAGTCTCCACTTGTACATCTGACACTAAGTCTTCACTTATACATCTGACACTAAGTCTCCACTTGTACATCTGACACTAAGTCTTCATTTGTACATCTGACACTAAGTCTCCACTTGTACATCTGACACTAAGTCTTCACTTGTACATCTGACACTAAGTCTCCACTTGTACATCTGACACTAAGTCTCCATTTGTACATCTGACACTAAGTCTCCACTTGTACATCTGACACTAAGTCTCCATTTGTACATCTGACACTAAGTCTCCACTTGTACATCTGACACTAAGTCTCCATTTGTACATCTGACATTAAGTCTCCACTTGTACATCTGACACTAAGTCTCCATTTGTACATCTGACACTAAGTCTCCACTTGTACATCTGACACTAAGTCTCCATTTGTACATCTGACACTAAGTCTCCACTTGTACATCTGACACTAAGTCTCCATTTGTACATCTGACACTAAGTCTCCACTTGTACATCTGACACTAAGTCTCCATTTGTACATCTGACTCAAAGTCTCCACTTGTACATCTGACACAAAGTCTCCATTTGTACATCTGACACTAAGTCTCCACTTGTACATCTGACATTAAGTCTCCACTTATACATCTGACACTAAGTCTCCACTTGTACATCTGACACTAAGTCTCCACTTGTACATCTGACACTAAGTCTTCATTTGTACATCTGACTCAAAGTCTTCACTTGTACATCTGACACTAAGTCTCCACTTGTACATCTGACACTAAGTCTTCATTTGTACATCTGACTCAAAGTCTCCACTTGTACATCTGACACAAAGTCTCCATTTGTACATCTGACACTAAGTCTCCACTTGTACATCTGACACTAAGTCTTCATTTGTACATCTGACTCAAAGTCTCCACTTGTACATCTGACACAAAGTCTCCATTTGTACAGCTGACATTAAGTCTCCATTTGTACATCTGACATTAAGTCTCCATTTGTACATCTGACACTAAGTCTCCATTTGTACATCTGACACTAAGTCTCCACTTGTACATCTGACACAAAGTCTCCACTTATACATCTGACACTAAGTCTCCACTTGTACATCTGACACTAAGTCTCCACTTGTACATCTGACACTAAGTCTTCATTTGTACATCTGACTCAAAGTCTTCACTTGTACATCTAACACTAAGTCTCCACTTGTACATCTGACACTAAGTCTCCACTTGTACATCTGACACAAAGTCTCCACTTGTACATCTGACACTAAGTCTCCACTTGTACATCTGACACTAAGTCTCCACTTGTACATCTGACACTAAGTCTTCATTTGTACATCTGACACTAAGTCTTCATTTGTAACTCTGACACTAAGTCTTCATTTGTACATCTGACACTAAGTCTCCACTTGTACATCTGACACTAAGTCTCCACTTGTACATCTGACTCAAAGTCTCCACTTGTACATCTGACACAAAGTCTCCATTTGTACATCTGACACTAAGTCTTCATTTGTAACTCTGACACTAAGTCTCCACTTGTACATCTGACACTAAGTCTTCACTTGTACATCTGACACTAAGTCTCCACTTGTACATCTGACACTAAGTCTTCATTTGTACATCTGACTCAAAGTCTCCACTTGTACATCTGACACTAAGTCTTCACTTGTACATCTGACATTAAATCTCCATTTGTACATCTGACATTAAATCTCCATTTGTACATCTGACATTAAGTCTCCATTTGTACATCTGACATTAAGTCTCCATTTGTACATCTGACATTAAATCTTCATTTGTACATCTGACATTAAATCTTCATTTGTACATCTGACATTAAGTCTCCATTTGTACATCTGACATTAAGTCTTCATTTGTAACTCTGACACTAAGTCTTCACTTGTACATCTGACACAAAGTCTCCACTTGTACATCTGACACTAAGTCTCCACTTGTACATCTGACACTAAGTCTCCACTTGTACATCTGACACTAAGTCTTCATTTGTACATCTGACACTAAGTCTTCATTTGTAACTCTGACACTAAGTCTTCATTTGTACATCTGACACTAAGTCTCCACTTGTACATCTGACACTAAGTCTCCACTTGTACATCTGACTCAAAGTCTCCATTTGTACATCTGACACTAAGTCTTCATTTGTAACTCTGACACTAAGTCTCCACTTGTACATCTGACACTAAGTCTTCACTTGTACATCTGACACTAAGTCTCCACTTGTACATCTGACACTAAGTCTTCATTTGTACATCTGACTCAAAGTCTCCACTTGTACATCTGACACTAAGTCTTCACTTGTACATCTGACATTAAATCTCCATTTGTACATCTGACATTAAATCTCCATTTGTACATCTGACATTAAGTCTCCATTTGTACATCTGACATTAAGTCTCCATTTGTACATCTGACATTAAATCTTCATTTGTACATCTGACATTAAATCTTCATTTGTACATCTGACATTAAGTCTCCACTTGTACATCTGACACTAAGTCTTCACTTGTACATCTGACACTAAGTCTCCACTTGTACATCTGACATTAAATCTCCACTTGTACATCTGACATTAAATCTCCATTTGTACATCTGACACTAAGTCTCCATTTGTACATCTGACATTAAATCTCCATTTGTACATCTGACACTAAGTCTCCACTTGTACATCTGACATTAAGTCTCCATTTGTACATCTGACACTAAGTCTCCACTTGTACATCTGACATTAAGTCTACACTTGTACATCTGACATTAAATCTCCATTTGTACATCTGACATTAAGTCTCCATTTGTACATCTGACATTAAATCTTCATTTGTACATCTGACACTAAGTCTCCACTTGTACATCTGACACTAAGTCTCCACTTGTACATCTGACATTAAATCTCCATTTGTACATCTGACATTAAGTCTCCATTTGTACATCTGACACTAAGTCTCCACTTGTACATCTGACACTAAGTCTCCACTTGTACATCTGACACTAAGTCTCCACTTGTACATCTGACACTAAGTCTCCATTTGTACATCTGACATTAAGTCTCCACTTGTACATCTGACACTAAGTCTCCATTTGTACATCTGACACTAAGTCTCCACTTGTACATCTGACACTAAGTCTCCATTTGTACATCTGACTCAAAGACTCCACTTGTACATCTGACATTAAATCTCCATTTGTACATCTGACATTAAGTCTCCATTTGTACATCTGACATTAAATCTTCATTTGTACATCTCACACTAAGTCTTCATTTGTAACTCTGACATTAAGTCTCCACTTGTACATCTGACATTAAATCTTCATTTGTACATCTGACACTAAGTCTCCACTTGTACATCTGACATTAAGTCTCCACTTGTACATCTTACACTAAGTCTCCATTTGTACATCTGACACTAAGTCTTCATTTGTAACTCTGACATTAAGTCTCCATTTGTACATCTGACACTAAGTCTCCACTTGTACATCTGACACTAAGTCTCCACTTGTACATCTGACACTAAGTCTCCACTTGTACATCTGACATTAAATCTCCATTTGTACATCTGACATTAAGTCTCCATTTGTACATCTGACATTAAATCTTCATTTGTACATCTGACATTAAGTCTCCACTTGTACATCTGACATTAAATCTCCATTTGTACATCTGACATTAAATCTCCATTTGTACATCTGACATTAAATCTTCATTTGTACATCTGACACTAAGTCTCCACTTGTACATCTGACATTAAGTCTCCACTTGTACATCTGACATTAAGTCTCCATTTGTACATCTGACACTAAGTCTTCATTTGTAACTCTGACATTAAGTCTCCATTTGTACATCTGACACTAAGTCTCCACTTGTACATCTGACACTAAGTCTCCACTTGCACATCTGACACTAAGTCTCCACTTGTACATCTGACATTAAATCTCCATTTGTACATCTGACATTAAGTCTCCATTTGTACATCTGACATTAAATCTTCATTTGTACATCTGACATTAAGTCTCCACTTGTACATCTGACATTAAGTCTCCATTTGTACATCTGACATTAAATCTTCATTTGTACATCTGACATTAAGTCTCCACTTGTACATCTGACATTAAATCTCCATTTGTACATCTGACATTAAGTCTCCATTTGTACATCTGACATTAAATCCTCATTTGTACATCTGACACTAAGTCTTCATTTGTAACTCTGACATTAAGTCTCCACTTGTACATCTGACATTAAATCTTCATTTGTACATCTGACACTAAGTCTCCACTTGTAACTCTGACATTAAGTCTCCATTTGTACATCTGACACTAAGTCTTCATTTGTAACTCTGACATTAAGTCTCCATTTGTACATCTGACACTAAGTCTTCATTTGTAACTCTGACATTAAGTCTCCATTTGTACATCTGACACTAAGTCTCCACTTGTACATCTGACACTAAGTCTCCATTTGTACATCTGACACTAAGTCTCCACTTGTACATCTGACACTAAGTCTCCATTTGTACATCTGACACTAAGTCTCCATTTGTACATCTGACACTAAGTCTTCATTTGTAACTCTGACATTAAGTCTCCACTTGTACATCTGACACTAAGTCTCCACTTGTACATCTGACACTAAGTCTACACTTGTACATCTGACACTAAGTCTCCATTTGTACATCTGACACTAAGTCTCCACTTGTACATCTGACACTAAGTCTTCATTTGTACATCTGACTCAAAGTCTTCACTTGTACATCTGACACTAAGTCTCCACTTGTACATCTGACATTAAATCTCCATTTGTACATCTGACACTAAGTCTCCACTTGTACATCTGACACTAAGTCTTCACTTGTACATCTGACACTAAGTCTCCACTTGTACATCTGACATTAAATCTCCATTTGTTCATCTGACACTAAGTCTCCACTTGTACATCTGACATTAAGTCTTCACTTGTACATCTGACACAAAGTCTCCATTTGTACATCTGACATTAAGTCTTCACTTGTACATCTGACACTAAGTCTCCACTTGTACATCTGACATTAAATCTCCATTTGTACATCTGACACTAAGTCTCCACTTGTACATCTGACATTAAGTCTTCACTTGTACATCTGACACAAAGTCTCCATTTGTACATCTGACATTAAGTCTCCACTTGTACATCTGACACTAAGTCTCCACTTGTACATCTGACACTAAGTCTCCACTTGTACATCTGACATTAAATCTCCATTTGTACATCTGACATTAAGTCTCCATTTGTACATCTGACATTAAATCTTCATTTGTACATCTGACACTAAGTCTTCATTTGTACATCTGACACTAAGTCTCCATTTGTACATCTGACACTAAGTCTCCATTTGTACATCTGACACTAAGTAAACGAGGTTGTGGTTTGCCACGATGACCTTTATGCCAATTCTCGTTTATCATATTTCATACAATTTTGAAATAGTCTATTAATTTAGCTAACATGCATAAAGTCAATATTGTTATTCAGCGTCCCAATGAAGGCAAACACATAATGAAGTTATTCAGGTGGAACAGTTTGCAATTATTGTTGTGACAAAGTCTTCGGTATGTACCTGTTCCATGACATTAATAATAGTTTTCACAATCTCGTCATTAATATGTCTACATTAATTATTTCCAAACGAAGTGGCGGCGTTCGAAACCTAGGTAGTATTTGAGGATTCTCTTCCCTTCCCCGCCCCCTCCCCCTCCCCCTCCCAATTCCTGTACTACTAACCTGTACATGACAAAAGAGCGGGTCTTACCTCAGAGAAGTGCAAGTGGCTGTGTTTTGATAAGATAAATAATATAATAAGTATTGAATCAAATAATAGGCATGAGGGAAAATGTGACGTTCATTTTAGTAACCTACTTACACATTCCCCTATAGACAATTAGATATAATGTCAGTGTTCCCTTGATTGAATAAAAAGATATTAACAATTGATATGATCAACATTCATTCATAATCTCAATGAAAAAGTACTGAACGGACGACAAAAAAGTACATAATAAAACGATTCCGATAATTGGTATGATGGATTGGACATACTGATGAGGTAGCTCAGCAAAGCCTTAGTGAAACGTTTACTATTTATTGTATGCATATATCGAAATATTTGAGTCAGAACTGTATGGTTTATATTATTTATATATATATACATATTGTCATATTGTAATAAAATTGACATATTCAGGTTATGGCATTTGGGATAATCCACGACCCTGTGGTTAATTGGTTATTGGGCTTGTCCAACCAGGTTAGGACACGTTGGCATCTCCTGTCTTTGTTGTATTATTGTGATGAATATCCATGATGGTAGGCGCCGGCATCTGAGTGTTGTGGAAATTACCTCACATTGACTCATTCGACTGAGATCTTAGCCCGCACTCGTTTGGTGAAAGTTCAACGAGACTAGGGAACGTTTTCTTTGGTACAAATCACAAACCCGCTCTCTTGTCTGAACACTTGACGTCAATGGATAGATAGATAGAATGGATGGATGGATGGATGGATAGATAGATAGATAGATAGATAGATAGATAGATAGATAGATAGATAGATAGATAGATAGATAGATAGATAGATAGATAGATAGATAGATAGATAGATAGATAGATAGATAGATAGATAGATAGATAGATAGATATAACAATAGTATTATACTAATGATTTGATCATGAATGGGTTGAAAAATACCAACTCTTCCAAACCCCTGAAAAGTTGTCTCCAGTCATATTATGGTGTGACTAGAACGCTTTTTTCTCGCTACTCGATGACTACTAACATTCACACTATGCATTTCATGTTAAAATATTATTCTGTCGTTTTAAAACATGATGTATGTCAGACTAAGAACGTGGTAACTTTTCAATCTGTTACGTTCTTATTTACCTAAATTATTAATCTAACTGTATTGTTTGCTGTTAGCAATGATTATATCACGCACAATGCTCTAATGCATGTATATAATCCAAACAAACTGTCCCCGGCAACATATTACATATAAGTATAGTCAAGCGTTGCCTTATAACCATTGTGGTTTACAGAATATGAAAAAAAATGTGCCTTTACTTTCAGATCCAATATTAATGTAATCACTTTATTTCATCACAATGCCGTAAGGTGACTACTCTGTATAGAAATAGAAGATAATACCATGGTCTTTATCTAGCAAATCTAATGAACTACTAACAGGTTCTTTCGGTGTGACAATTTCCTCTACCTTAATTGTAAATGAATAAAGAGTATTTTTTAATCCTTTCTAGATTATTAATAAACTTCTAGGCAGTGACCTATTCCTCGTACTTATGATGTCTTATTGTTAATGTTCAATTCAATTTAGATACACAGCACCAAGATTAGACCAGCTGGGTGTTAACGTAATTGAAATCGATACAAATACAATTCAACTTCCTGTACCTCCTGGAGGCTTCATTTCGTACTAAATGTGATTTCGTGTGTACTCTTACAGACTTGCATTTTGCCCTAACAATATATAAAATCGTGAAAAATGATATTGTTCCATTAATAACAAATAATGTATGAAATATAGATTTCACAAGATTTCCATATAATGTGATTAGAAAGCACACATGGCCGTTAGTAAAGAAAAATAGTCTATAAAAATGTATTGTTATAGCGCATTATTACTGCATATAGACCTTGAGTTGTTATTTGCTGAATATATTGAACATTGTTATCAAAGATTAAATTCGATTTTGTGTGATTAGAACATACACATATCGTAACATATGGATCCAACCACTAATGTTACTTGAAGCTCGGAGTTGAAACTGAGATGAGTAGACGTTACATTACGTTATTGCATTTTACTGGTGAACTAAACATGAATATGGTCTTGATTCAAATACCACACGTGACTCTTTCTGCCAGTGTTAACACAATGAACCATACAAAATGTAAAATAGAAATACATATGAACTATTAATACATACTCACATATTTGTATTAAAGGAACGTAATCTAAATTAAGGCAACAGAATCATGAAGTAGGATTATTATAACATTTTTATTTTTATAAATGAAATACACGTGATCAATATATGTCGATAAAGTATTCCAATCATAGAAATCTGTGACTACAATAAATGAGTGATACCATCATATAATATAAGGACGTTACTAATACGACAAAAAAGATATATATTTATGTACCCTCCTGTTGCATGATATGATTCTATATAGGAAGTATCGCTATAATCTAGACAGAAAATACATAGTTTCTTTCTTAAGTGCAACAATGTAAGTAATGAGATATTAAAAGTATTAAATAAAGAATTTCACCATTAGTTGAGTTAGTAGAGATTAAACATTAAATATTGACGTATTAGTCCCCCCCCCTACGGACTACTGTAATACTTTCTTTTCCTTTTCTTCTTTCGGTTTATCTACCGTCTAACTAGTCCAGCGGCCAGAGGTGGTTTTTGGGGTGAACCTTGCAATGTGAGTTATATAATGTTTTCTGTGTGCAAAATCTACCTCAAAAAGGTGCCCCGATACATATCTGACGGGTGCCACTCACGCACCGTGCCCTTGGGCATTTCGTTATATCTCGAGAAAACCAAAA